>NW_021145181.1:315000-355000 GCF_900634775.1 Gouania willdenowi
ACCAGAGCTTCAGCAAAGGTAAGGTCAGAACATTGTTGATACTTTCTACAGTGAATGGAACAAAAGGAAGGATTGACTTTGTGGATGCTCCTCACTGAGGATGTTCTGAGTTGTTGTTGTTGTTTTTTTCTCTGTTTCTGTGTTTCCAACACAAACAACAGATGTGCTGCCGTGTCATGAGATATATCTTGTTGGGAGAGTATGGAGGCTATATTAAATAATTGTTTATGTTTCTTTAATGGTGTTTATGATGTTGATTTTGTTAGATTAACACTTACCAGCAGAAACATATGAAATTGTCATTAGTGTTGACTTTGGTGGTCTCAATTTGCAACGCCCTGCCTACCCAACCCTAGTGGTCACAGCCCGTCACTGTAAATATCACAGATTGTAGTCGGTCAAATCTGTTTATTTAGGACTTTTCACTGATAACAATCACTGAGGGCATCACAATAAAATGTTAACAGTGTAAGACATACAGCATTAAAATGATTCTAAGGAACTGAAAGACCATGGCCCTCATTTATTAACCTTGTGGCTGAATTTGATCGTCATTAACATGTTACTCCCTCCTGTTTCGGAGGCCACGCCCACTGAGGTCAAACAAGAATTGAAGCTTTTCAAGGTAAAATTCTGTATCTTCACATCTGAGGTGGAGCAAAACAAACATGTTCTTTTTAAATGTGTGAAAACATGACTTAAAGGAGCCAGTGGCGGCTGGCCAACAGAGGGCGCTAGGGCGCCGCCCCACCACTCAGCACGTTAGTTTGTGTAAGACGTAAAAAAAATATTAATGAATTAAAAATATAACGAATCAAAGTTATATGTGTATTTAGAATATCTAAATAAATATATAGATAATAATGACTGTCTGATTGACAGGTGAAACAAACATTGGAAGGAGAAACAAAATGAAGAAAGAGAAATTAAATAATTCTGCTTTCCCTGCCTACCTGCTGACTCAGCATGGATAAAGACAGGAAGCACCATTTAAAGCACTTTTTAGAGAAGACAAAGAAACATGAATAAACTAGATACAAACTACATGATGATTTCAGATCTTGAATATGTCCATATTTTGTAAACTAGGTCTTAAATTGTATATTGTCAGGTCTTAAATTATGTATATTAATTTACCGGTTCCCCTTTCACCCCCGTTTGTATTTAATTACTTGTTAAACTAACTAAAACAACAAAAAAACTAAAGTAAAATAACCCTGACACACACTCACTCACTCTATTGCCTATACCAGTTTCTCAAATTAATAGAAATAAATCTATTTATGAGGCACTAAATTCTGTTTATTTCCATTTATTTACCAAATGAGATTCTTTAAAATGTGTGTTGTCACTCATTCATTCCATCATTATGATCTATAGTTGTTTTTTTACAGTATTTTGAGCTAAATGTTGTAGTTGAACATAATGGGGTACTTAGAATCAGAAATAAGAGAAAGAGGTCCTTGAGCCAAACAATGTTGAGAACCACTGGTATAAACTACATTTGTTCTTGCTTGTTTATGGGTTCTGTGGAAATACATGTGGTTAGTTTGAAAGCAGTTCTGGAACTGCACTTTTCCTACTTATTTGTTCAAAGCTACACAAACCTTGTTTTTGGTTCATATCTTTTTTGGAGTCGTAGCCTGGAGAAAAATACACCATCCACCACTGAAAGGAGCTCATTTAAACGCTCTGTGTGAAGCATCAGCTACTGAGCAGGTGAAGTCTGCCCCCTGTGTGCTCTATAATTCCCTACAACTGAACCCAGACAAAACGGAGGTGCTGGTGTTTGCCCCTGATGACGCTATCCCAGGGATTCACCAGTATTTGAGCGACCTGAGTTTGTCTGTTAAAACAAGCCTTAGAAATCTTGGCATTATCTTTGACAAAGCAATGTCATTAGAGCACCACTCTAAACTGCTGACAAGGAACTGTTTTTACCAACTGAGGAAAATCTCTAAACTACGTTCACTTGTGTCCAGAGATGATCTTGAGATGATTATCCACGCCTTTGTGTCTTCCCGTTTAGACTATTGTAACAGCTTATTTTCCTGTCTAAACAAAAAGGCGCTGTCTCGTCTTCAGCAGGTACAAAACTCTGCGGCGAGGTTACTGACTCGCACAAACAAAAGGGCCCATATTACTCCCATTCTAAAAGCCCTTCATTGGCTCCCAGTCACTTTTTGTTTCAATTTTAAAATTCTGGTGCTGACCTTCAGAGCCTTGCATGGTCAGGCTCCCTCCTACATTAGAGACTTGTTGTGTCCTTATACCCCCTCCCGGAGGCTGAGGTCCCAGGATCAGAACCTGCTCATGGTCCCCCGTACCCGTTACAAGACCAGAGGAGATCGCTCCTTCCAGGCGGTCGCGCCAACGCTCTGGAACGATCTTCCGTTTTCCTTGCGTTTGCTTGATTCCGTTGATGCTTTTAAGAGCCAACTGAAAACCTATTTGTTTCAGAAAGCATTTTAAATTCCAGTGATAAAAGGTTGTTTTATGACCATCATATTCTTGTGACTGTAACTGTAATTTGTATTGTATTGTATGCACTGTATGTATTGTGAAGCACTTTGTGACTCCTGTCTGTAAAAGGTGCTATATAAATAAATATTACTTACTTACTTACTTACTTACTTACTTATAATCCATCACATTACACACATCTACACGAGGTCAGACCTGATGTGAGATCTGATCGTAGTGTACGATCACGTCACTATTGATAAATACTGAACTTTGGTGAATATGGTGGAACGCACGATGTACGCTCAGATCTGAACGTACCAACGATTGATAAATGAGGTCCATAGAGTGTTCGGTAATGTTCTACTAAACTGTCCTTGTGTTTAGAGTGTAACTGGATCTGTAAACAGGAACAGGAACTGATCAGACAGGAGTCAGTACAAGTACATATAAGTATCACTCAACATATCTGAGTTTGTATATAATTACAAAAACTACTTTTAATTGTTGGTCACCATTATTGGTTCCGTTGCATTGCTTCCTGGGTAGTGACGTACAACCTCAGAGTATTAGAATAATGATTAATGTTTTAGATAAAATAACTATTTCAACTGTTTTGTTCTTAAGTTTGTTATTTAAAAAAGTCTAAAATTCACTTTTATCCAAGTTGTAAACAATGAAGTCACAGATGTGAGTAACTCTAGGATCTCATTCCTCAGAAGTCCTAAAGTTTGTTTAATTTTATTTACACATATATTTAATGTCATTTGACAAAATGTTTAGTAAAACTATGAGCAGGAAGGAAATCCCACATCCCATACAGTATTTATTAGGGTCTATTTTTTTATTTGGAGTGACTGAGGTATCTGGAACAAAACATAATGATTTAGGTTTCTGTTGCTACTTTTACATTTTTAATAACATTATGTACAAAAATATGAACAAAATCCTCCCGCAGCCTTAAGTGAGGCACAAGGGTCCAACTCAAGGCCCGGGGGCCAAATCTGGCCCTTTAAAGCTTGTTCTACTCACAGGAGAAAGTCAAAAATGACAGTGAAAACATGACTTATTGTGTAATTCATCAGTTATAGATATCTCACTACCTCCAAATACACAATTTTAATGAAACTGCACATTGTTTCAAGGCCCACAGTTTCTCAATTATTCCCCAAAATTAAATAAAAATTGGTCACAAATTTAAGATCAAACTTTTATCTTTGACTTATTGCATGGGTATTGTTGGTTTCTTACATTATTTAAATACTATTAATATAAAATGTCTTATTTTACCTCCTATAATCTGTGGCCCATTTGAGATTAAACTGGTCCGTATTTGGCCCCTGAACTAAAATGAGTTTGAGAACCTTGTTGTAAGGCGTTAATCCTCCACTAGGTGAAACTTAGTGGGAATCTTTAAACAGTGATAGAATGTAGAAAACCATTTACTTCAGTTCTTTGTTCCCACGGTGACGCTGTACGCTCTAACTTTTTCACTTATTTCAGATTCATGCAAACATTTCTCATAGTTTTTGTTTAAACCAAACTTTAATGTTCTTTCTGTTTCCTGTAGTTTTTCTTGGCAGGTGTAATGTGTAGCATGAAGTGAAACACGCTGTTTTTAACTTCAGTGAACTCTAAAGTGAACTCTGTCCTTCTTAATAATCAGCTTTTTATGGAGGTCAAACAGCAGGATGTGGATGTGAGAGGGAGGTGATATATAATTTAGTTGGAAACACCATGATGTACATTCTATGCTGAAAATGTCTATGAAATAACTCCATATAAAAAGCCTTTAAGTGCTGGCAGCAGGTGTTCATTCATAGTATTGATCATAGCACAGTGTTACAAGTGCCTCAATATCGTCATGGTTATGTCACGGTATAAAATAATGAGTGTCTAAAATTATGTTTTTGGTTTGTCTGTAATGAGTAAATTACAGTACTTTAGAGTCATTCTAAGTTATTTCAACAAATGATTAGTTTTTGTGTGAAACGCTCTGGAAATAAGAACAAAATACTTATTTTACTATTTTCATTGGTCCATAACTACATGTGTGAATGTAAGAATGTATCTAATTTTTTTAATTTATACTATAAATGTCACTTTTTATTGGGATATAAAACCATTTTTTTTAACTTTGGATTATTTCACCACTCGCAAATATTGAAAATCCTTTACATGAGGCCATTAGAGCTTAGCTCTGTGTCTAATAATCATTTATTGTTCATAGTTTTTTACTAGTTTTTGAGGTATTGGAAGCTGAAAATGGAAGAAAAATAAAGACGCACATAAACTGTCACATTCAGTATCTTCTTCACTAAATCGTCCATATCTCAGTATAAGTTTTCATCTGATCAAATAAAAACGCACAGTGTGTCTATTGAATAATAACAGAACAAGTGTAAAAAAAATCAGAATTGATTGAGACTGAAGTGCACGAGATGTCCTGTAAATGTTTTGAAATGACATAAATGACCCCATAATGCTTTGGGGCGTGGTCAGAGGTTACAGGCGGTTTAGCCAATGGCGTGCGACAGTGCAAGGTCAGAGATTAAAGGAAACATGGTGGATGGAGGTAGAAAGGGAGGAGTTTGTAGAAACTGTGAATCATGCACAATCTGCCCCAGGGCAGCTGTGGCTACAATAGTAGCTTACCACCACTATGTGTGGAGTGAAAGAATAATGCCTTAAAGGGGACATATCATGCCTTTAAATCCTTTTTACATATAAATCATACAGTTGTGGTCTATATAAAGCAGAACTGCAATGCTTGGGTCTGAATTCCTCATTATTATAGCTCCACCCCTTTTCTACCCTTTTCTGATGTGCTTCTGAGAGCAACTCGTTTTGGTGCTGTCTCTTTAAATGCAAATGAGACACTTCATACCCCGCCCCCTCTCCAGGTTGCAGAGGTGACACTCGGTTAAACTCCACCCTGTTCAGCCATTTTTGTAGTTTGATAGAAGAGATATGGCTATGTAGCGGCGCAGAAACTTTTTATTCAGAGGTTATTTATAAAATGTCAACAACGTTAGACTTGTCCATCCAGCTTTACATGTTCCAGCCAGAGTCTGACCCAGTGGAGCGAGATGAAAATGATGATGATGAACCTGCAGAACCCTAACAAGTGAGCTAACACAAGCACCGAGCTAACGCTAGCGCTAAGCTAACGTCACGAAATGCATTTTGATACAGTCTTTTCACAAAAACGTCAAAATGAAATGACTAATGAAAACTTTAGACTTAAATTAAATCACGTAGGCCATATCATCAAGGATCTAAAACTAGCACACAGCGCTAACATATGAAGACGGTGCAACTGCTAATGCTAACAAAACAATGACAGGGACGTCTTATCATCACACTTTTTAGCGTTATTTACAGCTTACCGAAGTGCTCTGTTCATCGTCTCCAAAGATAGAAGGAATTGAACCCTCAATCAGACAAAGTCTTTCTGTAAATCCTTCTTTATACTGGTGGAGGTTGATGAAGCAGTCATCATTGAAGTGCTTCACACACACAAAAATGACCTTATCCACAGATGTGGTACATTTCTATAAAAAATAAAACTCAACCAGACACTTTGAAAAGGTTCTGATGCTGGGAGACGGTGTAATGAAGCGTGTGGGTTACTACATCCAACAACCCAACATTTTGACTTATCCTCTCCTAACTTCTGCATCCTGGAGCTTGGACTACAAAATAAAAGCCAGAAATAAAAATGGTGGATTGCTCGAAATGTTGGGCCTGGAGTTGATGAACTAATTTGGCAGTTCTGCTGCAAATACTGTGACGTCATTGTTCAAAAAACGTAATAGAGAATAGAAAAATCAAAACAGATCGAAAAATATGACCAAAACAGAATATAAAGATATCAACGGAGCATCTGAAGAGACTAATTTGAACTTTTCTGTACTTCTAAACACTCTAAATATACATCAAAATGCATTTAAGGGATAAAAAAGTGGATTTAACATGATATGTCCCCTTTAATTCTGTAAAATGACTATGATAAAGCACTATATAAATTCCAATGCAGCATTATTATTATTATTATTATTATTATTATTATTATTATTATTATTATTATTATTATTATTATTATTCACCCCAAATAAGAAAAGATCTGAATGAAATATTTTCCAGATCCACTAACTGTAAAAGTGAAAGTTTGACCTGATGGTGGCGCTACAGGAAAGGTCAAAGGTCATATCATCACTACACCCAATAGGGTTCATACTCTAGTGCTCATTAATCTGGGAAGATTTAGATGAAAACTTTTCAAAATAAATTCATTCTAATGTAAAAGTTTGTCCTGATGGTGGCGCTAGAGAACAGGTCAAAGTTTCATTATCATTTATGGATTCAATAAATAAACAAAGTGTCTGATACAAAAAAAAAAAAAACAACTTGTTCATCAATGATGTGAAAATCTGGGGTCATAATGAGCCCAAGGTTAACATGTGTCAGTAATATTTGAGGATAATAGGAGGGTTAAATACTCAGCATTACAGAAAGTTTAAGGATTGTATCAAAGAAATAATCTGCTTAAAAAACTCTAAAGAAACATTAATAACAGCTCAAGGGCTAAAGAAATACAACGTTGCACTTTTTATTAGAAATGATTTATGGCCATTTTCTGTTGTTGACAACGAGGTTTTAAAAGGTCAGTAAATACTTGAAATAGTCAGAGATTACTCCTAACATTAAATGTTGACTTGTTCCAACCATAACCCTTTCTCTAGAAACATATTCAATTCATCTAAACACAGAATAAGGCAGTTTGTACTACTTTACTGTTTTTATTATTATTTTATTTATTGTTACTATGTTTCTATACCTGTGTCTTTAAGAATTATTGACCTTTAGCTAAATAATCTGTATGTGTTAGTACGCAGTGTTTAATCTAAAAGTATGACAATAAATACTGTCAAAATAGTGACAATTTCTCATTTACAATCTATTAAAAGATAATAATAATAATAATAATAATAATAATAATAATAATAATAATAATAATATTTAATTTCTCCTTCTTAACTGTAGATAGTGTGTGTGTGTGTGTGTGTGTGTATGTTATTATATTTGCTGAGTCATTCTACTGAACCATCCGTATTTGAGTTGAACCTCCCTTACGAAGCCGTTACCATGGGAACAGCTGATGCTTACTGTAAATAAACCATGTGGGAAAAATCACCTCTCACACTATAACACTGTCATTTATATAAACTTCCAGCACTACTGCTGTTATTTCTGACCCCATAATAAAGGTCCCATAGAGCAGGGACCCCCACTGTAGCTGAAGGTGGTTGAACACAGACATGAACATTGAAGAACAGTCATGTGGAGACAGGACCATCTATAAGGGGGAATAAAGGAGAGATTTTTGGGGTCCATCCATAAAGTCAGTAAAATGATGGTCTATTGTTCTATGAATCTGTGATAACCACATTTATTTATTCATCTGAATAATATCCACTGTTATCCAGGAACGTTTATTTTTATTATTATAGTCATCTTAAAGATGGAAATCCTGGTTTTAATCACTAATAAAATGGTTCAAAGTGACCAAACATTGTGGAAAAGGTGGTGAAATGAGATTTTATTGGTTGAAAGTTGCAGAGTGGACAAAAACAGAAAAAGTAGAAAAAAAAGGGTTTCTAATGTGTCAGTATTGGAACATTTAATTTAAACTGGCAAATATTTGGCATGAGAAATGGTGAAATATTCATGAAATATGGTGAAAAGAGGTTAAAAGTTACAATAATGGATCAACATATGTGACATTAGATAGAAAAGTGATTGGAAACAGTTTATAAATGCAGAAAATGTGTAAAAAAATAGCAGAAAAGACAGTGACATTTGATCAAGTGTCAGAAATTGTAGTAATGTAGCAAAAATGCATTAAAAGGAAGAAAAAGTGATAAAAATAGGTTAAAATATAACAAGTTTGGTGAAGTTGCCGAAAAGGAAATAGTTTCTTGAAGGCATCTAATGACCTCGTCCTAGAGTCTCACGACCCCAAGGTTGAGAACCCCTGTTTTAAGGAACATTTCATTAGAAAACTGTAATTAATGAGAATTAAAACACATTTTATTTATATGATTTATTGAGGGATTATCTTGTGTTTTTGCTGAACTAACAGATTAAAAACCATAACGTTGTATTTTAGTAAAGATCCAGGTTATAAGATTGATATTATTTAAAAACAGGAGTTGTTACAACCTCAAATAAACGGGCTGGTTGTTCTAAAGCGTGGGAATAATAATAGCTTAGGGTTAATGACTGTTTAACTGTTTCCTTCCTCATATTTACAACAGCTTTCTCTGATTTGTTAGAAACTGATGAAACTAAAACAGATCTCTACAAACAAGAACCCATTAGCATGTGATTGGTTGCTGGTTCCATTCTCCTTCCACTCTGTCTTCATCCTTCAGCATAAATTGCACCTTCATTTATTTCTTCTTCACATTAAAACCACTCTCTGCAGGCTCTCTGAACCTCAGAGGAAGCTACGTCGCTGCCTCTGTGAGCGACTGATATGCAATTCCCATGCAGATATGAAACATGGAGGTAATGAGAGAAAGAAGAAGAAGCAGAAAACGACGCACATTTGCCCTCCAAACAAAATGAATCGCCACCTAAACATTTCTGCACAGGCTTTTTATATCTGGGTTTTTATGAGTTTTCCTAAGAGGCTCATGAATATTGTGATGAAGCCAATATTCAGTCTGGGTTATGAAATGCAAAGAATAGCAGCAGAGTAAAAGTGAGAATTTTAAATGTAGTTGTTTGAATGAAATACTTCTGTAATCTGTGAAGAGTGGAAGGTCTGTAAATGCTATTAGCATGTCAACATTAGCATTTAGAAAATTATAACTTTCAAAGTTTGAAGCCCTTGATTTGATCATTAGGTAAAGTAAACATCAGAGATGCTTTGCCACGAGCTGCAACTCCAGGAACTACACAAATGTTGCCTCAGAGCAACTTCTGAGATGGTTTCCAATGGAGGGACCACATTGATGAAAACCCTTCAGGTTCATCAGCAGTGATCACAAGTGTTTCACCCTCAACCTGTACGCCTGACCTGAGTGGAGGGTTGAAGAATGACGAGTTTCACCTGCTGAATGGTTCCAACTGTGGACACCCCCCGTCTTTAGCTGGACTCTGTACTCCTCTGCTGTAGCTACGTCTTAGCTAGCTTTCCTCGTACCAATTTTGCCGGGAACCTGCCTCAGCCGATCTGAATAGGGAACATGGTTGCATGCCATCATTTTAGAACCACCTGTTGATCAAGTCTTGGGACTTGGCTTTCTTTAGTTAGCCTCTTTTCTGCTGTTGGTTAGCAGGACCATGTCTGGTTAGAGTTATTTTACCGCCACGTTCTGTGCAAAGACCAGCTTCCACCTCAAGCTTCAACCTCAGATCCTGATCGAAGGTGCAATGCAAAGTATTTCCTCAGGAAGGCGATGGGTTTGAGCAGCTGGCCCTGCTTTCAACCCATTAATCAATGTTTGTGAGGACCTTGTTGTGCCTCCATCTGTAGCAACCTTCTGTCAGGGCCTTTGGACAACCAGTCATGTGGTTTAGTGTAAGAAGATGCTCCACATTTGTCCTCCTCTATGCTCCAGATCCTCTGGTTGGGGGTTGACAAGAGGTCAGTTCCACACCATAGGAGAAAGTGTAACTTCTCTTGGTCAGTTTCCCAGAGTTCCTTCTATACCAGTCTGTCACTCCTGTGTGTGGTCCCACTGCGTCCATGGACCCTGACAGGCATGTTGTATATCTTTCACCTTGCGGTGCTTCTCTGCTGCTTCACACACTCCTTTTCTGGCGCTGCTATTGGTTGTGCTCCACCTCTTCCTGTTGTAGTGTCCATGGCCCAGGTGCCCCTGGTTTACCACGCCCACAATTTCCTTGTGTTTCCAGTAGGATTCTGTTTGCTGGAGCTTCAACTTTCTGCCACATTTGATGGTCTTGATTCTGTGTCTTACTTTCTCATCTTCAGACAAACAGATGTTTCCTTTGTCGCCTTAAAGTCCTCAAGCTTGGAGGTCTGAAGGACAGGAATGCATGTGAAGCATTTCACCATCTATTTCACTTTCACCTAAATGTCATAAGTATCTAAATGTTTTAAGTGTGCAAGATCTACAGTATTTATGACACATGATTATTTGAATAGCTTAACATTTTCACCCCTTTTTGGCTTGTTTAGCTTGCTAGCCCAATGCTAGTTGACTTTTTTTTTCTTTCTCTGACATTTGTCCAACTGTGGCTTAAATTGAGCTGAAAGGACATTTAATAACGTCTGTGTGTCTAAAATGTGAGAAAGGTTGGTGAAAAAAGGCAAAGGCGTCTTCTGTCAGCTGCTTTTCACCACATTAAAGGAGCTAAAAACTCACACAGATGTGTGTGAACCTTCCTGGAACACAAACCAGATTAACACTGATCTAACTTCCTCACATCCATCACACTACGAGAATCAGCTGCATGTAATGAGTAACGACTTTGAGCAGGTTTTGTGTGACCAGTCGCTCTATGGTGAGAGTCAATGTGTCCTCTGTGACGGGAAAATGTAGAATTAGTGTCCTGACAGAATAGAGTTAGTGTAGAGGTCAGACCGTGGGTGACCGTGGCTCAGTGGTAGAGTGGGTTGTCCAGTGACCAAAGGGTTGGGGGTTCAAATCCTGCTCTAACCAAGTCATTGTTGTTGTGTCCTTGGGCAAGGCACTTTACCCACATTGCCTTGTATGAGTGAGTATGAAATGTGCATGTATGTTGGTGGTGGTCAGAGGGGCCGTAGGTGCGAAATGGCAGCCACGCCTCTGTCAGTCTGCACCAGGGTAGCTGTGGCTACATTGTAGCTTACCACCACTGGTATGACTGTGTGAGTGACTGGTGTGAATGAATAATGGTCCTCAAAGAAAGCGCTATATAAATCCAAGCCATCATTATTATAACAAAGAGAGGTTTACTGCTTCATCTTCATTAAACTGACTGGGCATGTGTTGCTTCTCAGTATCATGTTTTTGAATCAAATTAACTCTTATCTATACATTAATATATTTCACAGAAACTCAATGCTCAAATAGTTTTGATTCTAATACATGTTTTAACCAATGTTTAGGGGCTGTTTGTTGGACAGGATCATTCATCTTCTCCTCTGAGGTCTTCTTCAGGCCATCAAGGGCAAGGATGTGATTTTCAACTCCTGGTAACTTCTTCTTCGTGGGCCATATTTTTGCTGTCAGCAGCCAGCAGTTTAGTCACTTTTTATTTTCTATTTTAGAAAACCAAGTAAAAACCAATGCCTGCACTCTCTGTTATGACCATTCCTTGTAAAATATGTGAAATCTAACCTTTTTCTCCTTGTAATACTTCACCATTGTTAATGTCCAAGTACTGAGAGTGTTTATTGGGCAGTTTCTCAAGTTTCTCTTTGTAGGTTTCACACATTTAGTTGATCACAGAATAGTTTCACCTGCTTTAAAAGAGGACATGCTAAATTATTAGCATGAAAATGATATGAAATCATATTTTATATAAAGTTGTCATCCTTGCCCAGGCACATTTGAATGGTGTCCAATAATTTAAGATAACAAGTATTATTTAAGGTCCATTGTGGCCGATGCTGAGGCCTGCTTGATTCTTTATTGGAAGTCCTTGTCGATACAGCAATCATCTGATTGGATACTTCTAAGGTACTTGAACTGTGTAACGATGGCAAATGGGGAATCTGCAGTGGAGAAGATTGGTGGTGTCTGTGTAGGTTCTGAGGACCACTGGCTGAGGACTTTGATGTATTGACAGACATTAACATTCTGCTATATGCTCGTACAGTGGCCCTCAGTGGTGTGTGTGACACACAATCATCTGCTGCTGGAGATCCAGTAGGTGTAGCAGTTTTATTGTAGAACCTCCTGATGTTGAAGAGGTTCCCATCCAGCCTGTAATCTTGGGTCACCCCACTTCCCTTCTCCATTTCCTAGTGTAAAAGTGTTGTTACACATAGGAGAAAAATGGACCGGTGCTAGAACACATCACATAACTTATGAGGAACATGTCCATGTCTTTTAGATTTTTCATAAAGTTCACATCCTTACCCAGGCACATTTTAATTGGTGTCCAGTCATCAAGAGTCTAGAATTTAAGAAAACAAGTAACACACTAAGAAGACAGTATCATATAGTGTAACTATAGTAATAACTGGTAAAACTATTATTCCAGTTATTCCAGTCCTAGATGAGTCATGGTTCTCTTTCAGCTTTATTTTTGGACTGGGACTTCTCATTGACCTGTGTGGACATTACAAACTAAAATCAAAGCTATATATTTATTTATTCATATGCGCTGACTGTAAGATTCCCAAACTATTGGAAAACTAAAGTTAGTGGATATTACAATTCAAGCTTAGCAGCTCAAATTCACGCTTAGCTTTAGCCAATCCAGTCTCAGGCATTTATTTTTCTGGGACGGCGCCCCTCAAATAAACATGATTAAAATGAATATGTACACCTAAAAACATACAAATAAAATGTGTTTCAATACCTGAAATTCTTTAATGTGAGCTTTTGGTTTTAATATCACGTCTGACAATTATTAGCGAGCTGTATTTTATTAAATAAAACATTCATATTTTATAAAGGAGACAGTATTTACATACTTATAATCACATTAATGTTGCATTTTCTTTATTTTTTTAGTCAATGGACTATGACTAAAACAAAATCACAATTTTCAGTCACTGGTTTCATATCATTTACATGTAAATGATATAAAACACAAATAATATTTCTTGTGAACTTGACCAACATTCTTTGCTCATCCTCAGAAAATGTCAGAAATGTGTTTTATTTGTTTTTCCAGGTCTTTCCTGTCAACGTTGCTTGTTTATGAGGAATATGTTCATTTTATTACCACGTTCTAAAATCCAGTGAAAAAATACAGACGAGTGGTGAGATTATTTATGAACACAAACCAACTAATTTTAAAGATGTTCCCAGAACAACAAAGAAACACCTCGTTTCTTTCTCCTCTTCTCTACAACAATGTATTGATGGACAAAAGCCTGAATGTTGTGTGGAAGAAAAAGAAGAAACGAGTGAAGGGACGAGAGCAGCGCAAAGAGACTCGTTTTTGTTTCTAATTGCATCAAAACCCTCGAGGATTCTTTTTAATTTCTCATCTGCTTTTATTCCTCTTCTCACCCTGATATTATCTGCTCTGCTCGTCTTTAATTTCACTCAAACGACTGAGTTCTCTCGCTTATGAAAAATAACTGCTGATTATTTACCAGCAGTAATTCAATCCAAACTAAAGTAGAGACGGAATTGTTTGGGAGATTCTCCCAAAGCCCTGGTGATTTTACCATGGATTAACACACACATACACACACACACACACACACACACACACACACACACACACACACACACACACACACACACACACACACACACACACACACACACACACACACACACACACTCCAAACAGCATGGAACCTTTCTTTTTCCACAAGTTCCCAGAATACGATAATACTGAAGCACAGACCACAACACAATAAATAACAGAACCAGAGAAGAAGTCGTTGCTGTGCTTCGTGGGCATTAATTTAGTTTAAATAAAATTGGATTTGGATGAAAACTAAAGGCTAGTTGTCTGAAAAGTGTTAGAGAAAAATTTTGTGGAGCTCTGCTAGCCTTAGCTAGCACCTCAATGCTAACATCTAGCATCTAGCACCTCAATGCTAACATGTAGCAGCTAGCATCTCAATGCTAAACATGTGGCAGCAAGCACCTCAATGCTAAACATGTAGCAGCTAGCACCCGGATGTTAAAAATGTAACAACTAGCATCTCAATGGTAAACATGTAGCAGCTCACACCTCAAGGTTAAACATGTAACAACAACCACCTCAATGGTAACCATGTATCAGCTAGCACATCAAGGTTAAACATTTAACAGCTAAACACTTCAATTCTCAATGCTAAATGTGTAGCAGCTAGCACCTCATTGCTAAACATGTAGCAGCAACCACTTCAATGCTAAATATGTAGCAGCTAACACCTCAATGCTAATCATGTAGCAGCTAGCATTTCAATGCTAAACATGTAGCAGCTAGTACTTCCATGCTAAACATGTTGCAGCTAGCACCTCAATGCTAACCACATAGCAACTGGCACCTCAATGCTAACATGTAGCAGCTGGCATCTCAATGCTAACATGTAGCAGCTGGCACCTCAATGCTAACATGTAGCAGCTAGCAGGGACAATGGTCCTAGTGGAGCAGACAATCCACACAGGACACTCAGACAGGGTTCAGAGCCAAAATAAAATTAAAGTTTATTAAAAAACCAGAAAATCTTCTTGTGTCAAATATCGTTGGGACATTAATTTAGATTAATTAATTACAAAGTCTCTAATTAATTTGATTGATTTTTTAAATTGAGTCCCACTAGTATTTAGTGTTATTAGATGTAATGTCCATTGCTTCCTTTAGGGGCAGCAGTTATTTAGTCTCAGTCTGTATTGTTTCTATCTATTATTCTGTGACTATTATTAAGGGCAGACTGGCCTACGCCATGAGAAAGAGACAAACAATAAACATATCTGTCAAGTAGGGATGGGAATTGATCAGAATTTAGCGGTTTACTGCTTATCGATTCTATTCCTTACCGATTCTCTTATTGATTATCATTGGGTGAGGGAATTAAATAATAAAAATTAATTTGTTTGCTTTAACTCTTTATTACATTATCTTTGTCTCTTTGATTTCCTGCAGAAATATCAGCTCTATTTCAATCCACCAGATATAGATTGTTTTCACTGGATAATAATATATACAAATTATTATTGTTTATTATGATGATTATTATTATTACAGTAACTATGTCTCTGAGCTGGCCTGGTGTCGCCTCGGGGTCCCCCAGAACAGCTGGAGGAGGTGTGTGTGGATCGGTAAGTCTGGGCATCTCTGCTGGGACTGCTGCCTCCACGACCCGGCCCCGGATAAAGAGGAAGACAATGGATGATGATGATGATGATTATTATTATTATTATTACTACAACATATGACACATTTTGGCTACAAACATTTGAGAATATTTATAGTGCTCCTTTTGAAATTAAAAAACTTGATCCAAAACTAATTCAGAAATAAAACAAATAATTCTGTAAAAAAGAAGATATGAACCAAAAGTACAGCTGCACTTATTGTTATGTAAGTAAATGATAAAGCTTTAATTCAGCTTTTGTTTACATTTCTATAATATTTAAATGGACCTTCAGAGACACCGTCCTCGTTGTTACATGTGACATCATCAGCTGCGTGTGTGTGAGTGAACGTGTGTGTGTGCATGCGTGAATATGTGAAAAACAAACTAAAGACAATGATCAATACCAGTCCGTCTCCATTGTCTGATTACTTGTTATGAGAACATAAACTGGTGACCTGGTGTGTGTTCCATGAAGGAGGATTAACAAACTCTGAGTCTATCCATAAACTCTGGATTAACAAACTCTGAGTCTATCCATAAACTCTGGATTAACAAACTCTGAGTCTATCCATAAACTCTGGATTAACAAACTCTGAGTCTATCCATCAACTCTGGGTCAACATATCCAGTGATGGGAAACTCTGTGTATCTGATTCTATTACAGCTGGTATGAAGTGGATCAATCAATCCTGATTATGAAAACCTTGGGTTACTTTCGTGCACGCGTGCCATAAAAAGCCATCATCAATGGATCGAAGATGAGTCGACCACCCGGAAAATAGTGATTTATTCACCCTGATGGTGAAATAAGCTGGTGTTTGATGAATATGAGCCTTGTTACTACTCTGGCTTGAAGAGTAGCAACAAAGAAGGGAGACCACACCAAAGCACTGGGGTTTAGCAATATATTATTAAACAAAAATAATCTGTGCACATTCGTGGAGACTTGTCAGGCTTTTGCACGATTAGACAGGGGGACGCCCAGCTGGAAGCAGAGGGAACAGCAAGATTATTGTCAAGCATGTACTTCACCTCTTTATCAATCACTTTCTGTTTTTCTGCTGAGACACGGTAAAATCTCTGACGGATGGGCTTAGCATTTTCCACATCTATGTTATGTTCTATTAACTTTGTCCTTGTGGGTGTGTCTCCAAATAAACATGGGTAATCTCTTATTAACTCAGTCAATTGTACAGCTTTTTCACTTTGCAAATGGTCAAGTAGTGAATCCAATTTTTCCAAAGTTTCTGAATTCTTCAACCGACCACAAAGTACAGCCTCATCGGGCATTGCCACTTCCTCCCCCCCATGAAGAGTAGACTGAGGTACTACACACGCAGTCAAAACCGTACCCCCATCCGCAGTCGTGGACTCAACATACAAAGACTCTCTCACATAATAGGGTTTTAGAAGATTAATGTGGCAAAGCTGCTGTCTTTTTTTCCTGTCGGGAGTTTCAATTAGATAGTTAAGTTCTGAAAGCTGCTTCACAACAGTGTAAGGGCCATGAAACTTTGCTTGAAATGGTGACCCCAAAATTGGCAACAAAGCCAAAACCTGATCCCCTTCACTAAATTGTCGCTTCTCAGAACGTCTGTCATACCAGATTTTCATTTTGTTCTGTGCATTAGCCAATTTCTGTTTAGCCAACTGTCCTGTTGTGTAAAGGCGATGGTGAAAACCATTAACGTAATCCAATAAATTAGCTGGAGGTTCATCTGTGGCCCAACTATCACGAAGTACAGCCAATGGACCTCGGACTTTATGGGCAAAGACTAAGTCATTCGGAATGAAACCAGTACTCTCTTGGCAAACCTCTCTTGCCGCTAAAAGCAACCATGGCAAACCCGCTTCCCAATCTTTGCTTAACTCTGTGCAATAGGAGCGCAATAGTGATGTTAGAGTTTGGTGGAATCTCTCTAAAGCTCCTTGGCTCTGGGCATGATACGCTGAGGCCTGATTGTGCTTTATGTTAAGCTGTTTTAGAATTTGGGCAAACAGGTGCGATGAGAAAATTTGATCCTTGATCACTTTGGATAATTTTTGGTATACCAAATATAGCCATGAACCGTGATAGTGCTTTAACAACAGACTTAGCAGTTATATTACGTAGTGCATACACAGCTGGATACCGAGTAACCAAACACATTACAGTTAACAAATACTGAGAACCAGACTTCGATTTAGGCAAAGGCCCAACACAGTCAATTATCAAGTGTTCAAAAGGACTTTCAACTGCAGATATTGGATGAAGTGGTGCAGGTCTAATCGACTGATTTGGTTTCCCTGTAATTTGACACGTATGACAGGTTTTAATATAGGCTGCAATGTCACGCTTTAGACGAGGCCAAAAGAAATAACGGAGAACATGATTGTAGGTTTTCTTAACTTCCAAATGCCCCGTGCGGTAATGAGAGCATGATAACACTTTATCTCTGAATTTAGTTGGCACAACAATTTGAAAAACTGGAATCCCCAAGAAGTCAATTCCTTGAGGAATATATTTTCTAACCAGCACCTCATTCTTTAGAAAATACCCAGATGCTGAACTTCTTGCTTCTTGAGCAGGCTGCACTTGATCAAACATTTCACTCAAGGATGCATCAGCTCTTTGTTCAGCCACCAATTCCTGTTGAGAGATAAGAATTGATTCAGGTCAATGAAAGTCAACTTTCAAATCAGAATGTTCACTGGACGTATCCGACTCAGCCTTCAACATCGCCCTGGTGTCAGCACAAGCAGTGAAAACTTCTGGAAAGTTCCGCTCACAGTTATCTTGTTGCTTTTGAGTTGAAACTTTAACAGGAACTTCAGAAGCCCAAACACTGTCCCCAGCCAAGTCATTACCCAAAATTACATCTACACCCTCTATTGGTAGATCAGGGCAAACTGCAATATGGGCATCCCCTTCGACCAGACCACAAGTCAGAAAAACTCTATGCAAGGGAGCACTCAGTGGTACCAAACTAACACCTCTAACAACGACACAGTCACCTGTATCCGACTCCACTGAGAATGGCAACACCGAAGCTCGAATAAATGAGTCTGTTGCGCCGGTATCCCTCAATACCTTTACTGGGACCTTGGAGTCATTACCACTGAGAGACACAAAACCATCTGAAACAAAGGCTTCAAAACCAGAGTACTTTTTAGCCTTAGCATCCGAGACTGAAGACAATTTCCTTCTAGCTAGTGCTGTAAACGCAGCAGGTCTAACATTTTTAGCACTGAAATGACCACCTTTGCTTCTTAACACAGGACATTCAGCTTTCCAGTGACCCCTTTCATGGCAATAGTTGCACAGTTGATCAGAACCTCGTGATTTTGAAAAGTGACCCGGTCTAGACGACTCAAAACTTGTAAACTTTGAATGAGTTACAGGATTAGTAGGGAACACATCTGTCGGATAATTTCTACTACTTTTCCCCATTGTGTGCCAAAACATATTCATCAGCTATGATAGCTGCCTCAGAAACTGTAGCTCTCCCTCATTTTCTGATGTAAGTTGCAACGTCTGGTGGAACACAGTCAACAAACTGTTCAAATATAATCAGGTCACAAAGCTCCTCATAGGTTGTAACATCCAAAGCAGAGCACCACCGACTGAAAAGTTTACACAAATCCTTGGCAAACTCAACATGGGACTGCTTCTCAGCCTTCCTCCATGACCTGAACCGCTGCCTATAGGCCTCTGGAACCAACTCATAAGCCCTTAACACAGCTTCTTTGACAGTTGCATACCTCTGGCTGTCACGTTCATTTAGGGCAGAATAAGCTGCTTGAGCCTTTCCTGTGAAAACCAACTGCAACATAACAACTCGTTCAGTCTCCGGCCAACCTCTAGAGTTAGCTACTCTCTCAAAAAGTGAAAAAAAATGTATCTGGATCACTCTCATCAAACCTTGGAACAAGGCGCAAATTAGATATCAAATCTGACTCCCTTCTTAGACTAGAACTATCAAAACCAACCATTTTTAACCTATCCTGCTCCAACTGAACCCTTTCTCTCTCGAGTGTAATCTTCATCTGCTCAATGGCCATCTTTTCTTTCTCCATTTCTAACATAAGTAACTCCCTTTTTTGTTCAAAACTCAAAGAATCAGCTTCATTTACCGTCACCATACTTTTCCCTGGCAAAACTCTCTGGCAAAACCCCCTTATGCACCAAAACAGCTCTTATACACAATTTAATTTCGTCTTTTAACTTCCTATTCCCAATATCAATGCCATAATGTTCGACTAACTGTAACAGTTGTTCCCTCGAATAACTGTTTAACAGCTCTTCTGATGGCAATTGAGCAAAACTTTCAACTAAAGCCATAGTGAAAACACCAAAAAAAAAAACAGTACAGAGCTAAAATCTCTGAGTGTAATTTAACTCAAGCTTGATGCCTCAAAATACTGAAAGTCACAAACCTAAAACCCGGAGGCATGCCACAAAGTCTGCTCCAACCCATGGCCACCCCAAGCTTCCCAAACTCACAAATACCCTGTCAAACAAACTCCAAACCAATAAGTCCAATCCTCTGCAAAATACAAAACCTGAACACTCCCAGCGTCCTACCTACCAAGGATCTTAACCTTGTCTGTCTTCTGGGACTTGCCAGGCTTGAGGCGTGAAGCCCCTGCCAGAGTAAACACTCTGCCCAGGATTCGCCCCAAAAAAAACAAACTAAAATAATAAATGGGTGCCCGAAGGAGTGGTTGGAAAAACCAAGCTGAACACCCCTATTCTACACTGGGAGAGCCAATCAATCAAAACATGCAAGAGGATGACCAAACTTTACCAAAACATGTGATCTCTCCAAAAAAAAACATTATTATTATTTATTTATATATATATTTTTTTTAATAAACAAAATATTTTAATTATACACTGTATGGGTAATCAGGTTATTTTGGAAGACAAACTTACCCAAAAACCAGGACAAGCCCCCACTTGTTACTACTCTGGCTTGAAGAGTAGCAACAAAGAAGGGAGACCACACCAAAGCACAGGGTTTAGCATTATATTATTAAACAAAAATAACGTGGATGTGTAAATCAGTATGAATGCAATAGTGTTGAGGTGCGTGTAGTGAGTGGCTGTGTAGCAAAGTCAACTAAACTAACAAAAGCATGGATGGCCAGGGCAGGAGTGGAGCAGGCAGAGCAAGTCTCAATCAGGCCCTTTTAAAGAGCCACAGGTGGACGTGATTACCCAAAACCCCACCAAACTCCTGCAAAGAAGGAACAAGTAAACAATAAGCAGAAAGTTCTTTCAAAATAAAAGGTCAACCCTTTGACCGTCACAGCCTGTTCTAAAGGTGTGTTCAGTCTTCAGTGACTATAGTGGCTTAAATCACCCATAATTAGTCACACTTTATGATCACTTCATCACTTTATCTCTTCAGTGACGTGACGAGTGGTGAATAATAATAATAATAAAATGTGTCTGAGGAGACGTGTCAGCATCATAGGATGTCTGCATAGAGAGTCCTCCTGTTACACTGGATATTAACACAGTGACTGATGCTTCATATCTAATCATTTATATTGATTTTTAATGTAATATTGTCGCCTCGACGTCCTAAAAAACCACTGAAACGGGACGCGAACCAGCGACCCATCACTTCCAAGAGCAGCGTCACCATTCACTGCACCATCATAGATATGTGATCTACAGATTTAACTGTATAACAATATAAAACAACAATCGAGACTTAAAAGTGTATTAATTTAAATGATCATCTCCTCCTTTATATTATCTACAGGTTTGTATTCAGTGAACTTTACTACAGACGTCAGTAGATGTTTTAATGTAGATCAACCTCTCAGTGTCTATGTAGGTCGTGGCCGCTTCTCGATGACAACGCCACCTAGTATTTTATGAGAGGCTAGGAACTCTTAGAATAATTTACACAAGGCAAGCAGTGTAATCAACCAAAGATACAGTTTAACAGGTATGATAATTAATTTATTGCAAAGATCTAAAATAACACCGTGGGTGGTGATGCCAGCAAAAAAAAAAAGGTTTAAAACATTAAAAGTTCATCCCAACGGGTGAGGAAGAGGGATGGTTGGCGGAGCTGGATTGTAGTCCCGTTCCTCTTCTTCCTCTATGGCGGAGCCTACACTGGGACAAAAGGCCAGAGGCAGTGAGGTGTCCCCTTTCACAAAATCGTTTATAAGCCAGTGCAGTCAATCCCGCAAGAGTACTAAAACGGTACTTACACACGGGGGCAGAGATACTCTGCCCGCCTGCTGTGATCGGCGTCGTACTCTGGCTTCACCGCTTCACAGCCTCGCTGCCGCTGCTTCGGAGGCTGCGCCACTGCCGTCGCTCCGGGGGCTGTTGCTGCCGCTGCTCCGGGGGCTGTTGCTGCCGCTGCTCCGGGGGCTGTTGCTGCCGCTGCCGTCGCTTTGGGGGCTGTTGCTGCCGCTGCCGCTGTTGCTGCTGCTTCGGAGGCTGCGCCGCTGCCGCTGCTTCGGGGGCTGTTGCTGCCGCCGCTGTTGCTGCTGCTTCGGAGGCTGCGCTGCTGCCGTTGCTCCGGAGGCTGCTGCCGCTACTCCTGCCGTGTTCCTTCTCCTTCTCTCTCAAAGCCAGCCGGTGCCTTCCCGTTACCCGCTCCTCTCCGTTTCGTAGACCGCTGTGCAGCCCCTGCCTCCCCGTTACCCGCTCCTCTCCGTTTCGTAGACCGCTGTCTAGCCGTTGTCCGCCCCCAGCTTTTATGCTCATTGGATCAAAGCTGATTGAAAAACAGTCTGCCACAGGTGTGAGGGTCCAAGTGATTAAAACAGGAAATAACAAGCGCAGCAATGCACAACAGTAAGAACACTTCAAAATAAAAGCACACACACAAACAAGCAAATTAGTTGTGCAAAATACTGGATGCCCAATTATCATCCTGTGACATCTATAACTTAATGATCTACATCTACAATGTTAGAAAGAAAACTACCGTTATCACAACAACAAAAAAACATAAATCAACACAACATTAGTAATGATGTGAACACGTCCGTGGTGTGTGATGTTACTAATGTGTTTCAGAGAAAAGTGTTAAGGTTTATTAAAGTGTTCAGGTGGGCGGAGCCAGGTAGAAACCCAGGGTTTCTTTGATAAAACCTGTCAGCGACCAGGTTTAGTTCATGGACAATGTTGCCATGGTAACATACCTCACGTTTATGAATGAGATACTCAGAGTTTCATCATTTGAGCCTGAACATACTCAGAGTTTGAACATAACCTGCTTCATGGAATAAACCTCTGATGTTTGTTGTTGCTGAAGTTTGTTGTTTTCAGAAGAAAAGTTTGTACAAGAAGCAACTTTAGCATAAGTGTACAGAACCAGGAAGTGACTAGCGTAGCAACAGAGATGCTACAAACACAGCACAGCAAACAACTATATGGTGGGAGGAGCTTCACTTGGCGCTAACATAAACACAATATACAGGACCTGGAGGAGTTTATCGTTACGTATTTGTAACGTAAGGGGATATTAAATAAACACATGTGCTTCATAAACACATTTATGTTTTTATTTAGGCTAATTTATAATTTAGGGCTGGGCAATTTATCAAAATTCAAGATGTTTTGATATTTTCTACTTTGGTGATATAGAAAACTATAATATCATTATTATCAATAGATAATATCTTATTTTGTATCAAAATATTAATTTTAGGAGTCACTGCTTTTACATGTAAAACTCAGGTAAATGATTAATGAGTGAGTTCTTTGCTTCTGATATTGTTCCTTCTCTTCAACGTTCTCTTTTTGTTGCCGTAGGTTACGTTTGACAAGGTTTCACTGGCCCTGAACATAAAAGGTTAGTAAACTCCGCCCCCACTGGTCAGTGAGTGAACGCTCAGTGTGTGTCTGTGTGTAACACGTATGAGAACCATTCATGTGTAGATATATATATATATATATGTGTCGTACAGGCTGCATGGGATGCTGTCAGCATGTGCCGATGTGTGTGTGTGTGTGTGTGTGTGTGTGTGTGTGTGTCCACAGATTAAAGGCTAAAGCTAATTAGCAGCAGTAATGACGTTATTCAATTAACTGATGAGCCCTGAAGAGCACAGGGAGCTATTTATCTAAGCTAGGCTACATTTGGCTAGTCAGCACAAATTGGCTCAATATAACACACAGAAGCAATGCATGAACACACACACACACGCACACACACACGCACACACACACACACACACACACACACACACACACACACACACACACACACACACACACACACACACACACACACACACAGTGATTCTAAAATGAATAATCATCTACAGACTCAAACCTCTACAGACATTAGTTACAGACTCAAACCTCTACAGACATTAGTTACAGACTCAAACCTCTACAGACATTAGTTACAGACTCAAACCTCTACAGACATTAGTTACAGACTCAAACCTCTACAGACATTAGTTACAGACTCAAACCTCTACAGACATTAGTAACAGACTCAAACCTCTACAGACATTAGTTACAGACTCAAACCTCTACAGACATTAGTTACAGACTCAAACCTCTACAGACATTAGATACAGACTCAAACCTCTACAGACATTAGTAACAGACTCAAACCTCTACAGACATTAGTTACAGACTCAAACCTCTACAGACATTAGTTACAGACTCAAACCTCTACAGACATTAGTTACAGACTCAAACCTCTACAGACATTAGTTACAGACTCAAACCTCTACAGACATTAGTAACAGACTCAAACCTCTACAGACATTAGTTACAGACTCAAACCTCTACAGACATTAGTTACAGACTCAAACCTCTACAGACATTAGTTACAGACTCAAACCTCTACAGACATTAGATACAGACTCAAACCTCTACAGACATTAGTTACAGACTCAAACCTCTACAGACATTAGTTACAGACTCAAACCTCTACAGACATTAGTTACAGACTCAAACCTCTACAGACATTAGTAACAGACTCAAACCTCTACAGACATTAGTTACAGACTCAAACCTCTACAGACATTAGTAACAGACTCAAACCTCTACAGACATTAGTTACAGACTCAAACCTCTACAGACATTAGTAACAGACTCAAACCTCTACAGACATTAGTTACAGACTCAAACCTCTACAGACATTAGTTACAGACTCAAACCTCTACAGACATTAGTTACAGACTCAAACCTCTACAGACATTAGTTACAGACTCGAACCTCTACAGACATTAGTTACAGACTCAACCTCTACAGACATTAGTTTACAGACTCAAACCTCTACAGACATTAAGTAACAGACTCAAACCTCTACAGACATTAGTTACAGACTCAACCTCTACAGACAGTACAGACTCGAACCTCTACAGACTAGTAAAGACTCACATCTACAGACATTAGTTACAGACTCAAACCTCTACAGACATTAGTAACAGACTCAAACCTCTACAGACATTAGTAACAGACTCAAACCTCTTACAGACATTAGTAACAGACTCAAACCTCTACAGACATTAGTTAACAGACTCAAACCTCTACAGACATTAGTAACAGACTCAAACTTCTACAGACATTAGTTACAGACTCAAACCTCTACAGACATTAGTAACAGAGTCAAACCTCTACAGACATTAGTTACAGACTCAAACCTCTACAGACATTAGTTACAGACTCAAATCTCTACAGACATTAGTAACAGACTCAAACCTCTACAGACATTAGTTACAGACTCAAACCTCTACAGACATTAGTTACAGACTCAAACCTCTACAGACATTAGTTACAGACTCAAACCTCTACAGACATTAGTTACAGACTCAAACCTCTACAGACATTAGTTACAGACTCAAACCTCTACAGATATTAGTTACAGACTCAAACCTCTACAGACATTAGTTACAGACTCAAACCTCTACAGACATTAGTTACAGACTCAAACCTCTACAGACATTAGTTACAGACTCAAACCTCTACAGACATTAGTTACAGACTCAAACCTCTACAGACATTAGTTACAGACTCAAACCTCTACAGACATTAGTTACAGACTCAAACCTCTACAGACATTAGTAACAGACTCAAACCAACTCCATCAATAAAAGACAAAGCTCATTAACATGTGAGACATGTAGAATATTAATGAGATGATGTGAAATGTCACACAGTGTTTTCCTAAACTCAGTGAGAGACTATATGTATGTGTGTGTATGTGTGTGTGTGTGTGTGTCAGGAAGCACCTGTACATTAGTATTCATACATGTGTGTGTGCTGTGACCTTCTGAGGCTGTAAAGGTCAGCTGTGGACGGACCCCAGGAGACCTAATATTTACTGGTATGGACGATACAAACGTCTCCATGGAAACAAAAAGAAAACCACACCAACTTCACACCAGCTGTCAACATTTCTCACACAGTTTGTGACAAAAAGTCCAACATGTGTCAGACTTTAAGGCTACGACGTTTTCTAGAATTCAGCTCCTGATCTGCTCTAGACTTGTTTACGTTTCACACTCTTTCAGTTCAAACCATGACTAGAGTTTTAACCTCTCTAGGTTTACTGAGTCTAACCTTAGTCCAGATTGTGATCAATCACATCATAATAAATAGTATTAAACCTTTCAGAATAAAAGACAACGTTATGTTGAGACTCTGAGGAGCATCACATTGTTCCTCTTTATAAACGTTGTGTCCTTATTAATAATATAAAGCTACAGCTGTCTGATGCATTCATGTAAAAACTCAAGAGTTTCCTTAAAAAACAGAAACACTCATTATTCTGCTGTTGTTTGCATGTCTTGGTGTTGGGTTGGTTGAGAACTGACTGGTTTGTAAAGTGGGATTTTAAATTCTTTTGGCTTTTATTTTGTATGATAGGTTTGTTTTAAACTCCCTCCCTGTGTTTCTAAACTCTTACATTGTGGATGGATTTGTTTTTCTGTCTCTGCTCATGATTTTTTTTAAGGGTTTTGACTTTTGTCAGTTTGTTTTTTAGATTTAGTTTTTACTATTAAATACTCTGTGGAACATTAGCACGTTCTCTGTCTCTGTCTCTCAGACTAGAACCCAAAACGTCCCCAACAAACAATGAAAAACACCTAAAACGTTTCCTTTGAGTTTAACTTTCATAACTTCTGAAAACGACTGAATAGACACTTTAGAGGTAGAACTACAGCAGGACTTACTGTATGTTATTAATAATAAATGATTGGTCTAATAGTTCTAGACACTAACAACATCTGACCTTTTATTAAAAGTCTTTTCTGGATTTTTTAAGATTTATTTTGTGCTTTTACTTTAATCCCGACTATTTCATTTTGCAGTTTGTTTTTCAGACCAAGACAAAAAACTAAATCAAACAGTTGTTGTGTTAGTTGGAGGAACGTTCACTAACTTGTACTAAACTTCTCTGTACACAGAAGTTGTAAAGTTGCACCTATGCATCACATGTTGGTGTTCTCCTGTCACACATCAGTGTGTTTGTATGACTCATATCTGTGCCTGTGACCATCTTATAGGAAACATCTCAGATTACATCCTTTGCTGTTTGGTCCATCACTTTGTAAAGATCACATTATATGTATATACTGTACGTTTGCTTTCAGAAGTTTTCTTCTGTGGTAACACCTCAAACACCTTCACTATAGAATAGAATGAACACCTGAAAGAATGCTTAGAATATGAGTATCTGTGATAACCACGTTGATTTATTCATTTAGATAATATCCACTGTTATCCAGGAAGGTTTATTAGTATTTAGGCCATAGTTTATAGTCATGTTAAAGATAGAAATCCTTGTTTTAATCAGAAATGGGTTAAAAGTGACCAAAAGTGGTGAAATGTGATTTTAAAAAACATATGTGACATTAGGTGGAAAGTGTTTATAAGTGCTGAACATGTCTTGAAAGTGGAACAAATGTGCAGAAAAGGTATTGAATGTGATGAAGTAATGTAGCAAAAATACAATAAAGGAGCAAAAAAAAATGGCAAGAAAAAGAAAATAAAATAGGTTAAAATTGACAAATTTGGTGTAGTTGCAGAAAAAGGGTAAAAATAAGCAAAAATAAGTTATTCTTAGTTTCTCGAAGGCATCTGGCGACCCCCTCCCAGTGCCTTACGGCCCCAAATACCGGCCCCCGGTCCTTAAGTTTGACACACGTGTTCTAGAAGTTGACATTTGTGTTTAAACTGATCTATAGTGACACATCTACAGTGTGACTGTTGTGCTGTTGTAAAAGGATCAGGTATTTAATCATGTCTAATGGATCAATGAGATGTTACTGTCCTATAGTCAGAATAAATAGTGTAAATATGAAATGTTCTCATTATAGAGCCAAGGTTACTCTACCTATGATGTCATCTCTCATTAGCATATCTTCACTTTGCTCAGAGACCTACAATCACCTCCTTAGTGATACCTGGACGCAGACCGCTTGCTTTTCCAACCTTTCCTGACCCCGCCCCCCCCTCTGCGTTGCTGAGGTGACGGAGGCCGGCCAACACGCCTCTCTCTCCCTCTGCATTATGAAAGGACACAGCTCCAGTGCTAATTGGTTTTCATTTTGATCTCAGCAGCCTTTGAATAAGTCCCCCCCCCCCAGTGATGGAATGGCCCTGACCACTTTAATGACCAACCACTGTAGAGGAAAGAAGAGGCAGTATCTCCCAGTGCTGAGTGAAGACTGGATGTGATGAGTCACACTCGTATCATTAGGAAGATTTAAAACTTTAGGAATTCCCTGATCTTTCCCTCTTTGAAACGTACGACTCACTCTACCATGAGTAGCTCAGAGTTTGGTTGAACTTTGGAGACTGAAAATGAACAGAAGTATCAGAGTTCTTGTAGTAAAACCATTGACCTTTTATTGGAGATGTTTTAAAGTAATACAGCGTTAAAGTGAAATAAACATTTCATAACTGTATAAAGAGACGATAAGGAATGGTTCAAAGCTTTCATAAGCGTCTGTAGCACAAGGTGCATCATGTCAGAACTGACGGCTCAGCATGATGAAAGTATGTGTAACGTGAGTTAGAAACAATGTTTGAATGATTCTAAGACTGGATTGGCTCTTTATTTAACTCTTTAAATCTCTACATCTCTACATGTACTGCTGAGAGAAACAGGTGAGGAGGTGGAGTTACGAGAGGATACAGAGAAAACATTATAGCAAAGATATGTTTATTTTTTAATTCTAACTATTTCATTTTTGCAGGCGTGTCCTTAAAAAGTAGGTGGGGCATAAAGACTTCACAACAAAGTGCTGGTTGGAGGAAACCTACAGTAATACATTGTTATAGCAACCAAATTACAGCAAAATGTAATAAAAGCAGCTTCTTTAGCATGTTTGAACAAAATAGTAGAAAGAGAAGATGCAATTTTTTAATTCAAAAACACATTTGCTTTAGAAAGTTTAATAGAAATCTAGAAAAACATGAATATATCTGAGTTAAATGTAATGTAATAATATTATTTATTTATATTACACATTATGTAGGCACTAAGTGATGGAACTGGATTTTTAGGGACACGCCCACAACAGTGCAGGGATCAAATCAGCACAAAGCTGTGCTTTAGGTGTTGGAAATATGTGAATATGTCTCAGTGTTCAAACACTAAAGAAGAAGGAGGAGAATCACCTGTGAGACCAGACTGAGGGAATCCTAGACAGAGTGTAATAAACAAGGATGGACGAGAACACACACACATAGAGACAGTAATAGTGTGTGTGTGTGTGTCTATGTGTGTGTGTGTGTGTGTGTGTGTTTGTGGGTGTGTGTGTGTGTGTGTGTGTGTGTGTGCGTGTGTGTCTATGTGTGTGTGTGTGTGTGTGTGTGTGTGTGTGTGCGTGTGTGTCTATGTGTGTGTGTGTGTGTGTGTGTTTGTGGGTGTGTGTGTGTGTGTGTGTGTGTGTGTGTGTGTGTGCTTGCTGATTAAATAGAAGCTTTGTTGTAGTGACAGCAGGTGAATGTTTATAATAATATATTAATATATTGATAACCCACATCCAGCAGCCTGTATATCAGTGACTCAGCATCTCTATCTTTTCTTTTTCTTCTATTTCTTCTTCTTCAGAGACAATTCTACTTCCTATGTTTGAACAATCACCATATTTTGCACAAAGGTTCAGCCCAGTGTTTAATTAGTAAATGATCAGATGTTTCAGCACCAAGGACAGTGCTAATGTATCCATACATTACACCATGAGGCCATAACTGCTCTAATCAATCAGCAGAAAATGAAAATATAACATGTGTGTTTACCTGTTATTTGTACAAAAGAGAAGAACTTTTTATCCTTTGAATATTTTTCCATATTTCACATCCGAGGCCTGCCTTGTCTTTCATAAACCTAGAGCAGCAGCTCATCTTAGCTTTGATCTGAGCCTCTGTCTTAATGTCTATATCAGAACTTTAACTTCTCTCTGTCTCTGAGTCCTCCTCATGTGTCCTGGATAGTTCTCCTCCTGTGTCCTGTCTGATGGAGGCAGGTTCTCCTGCATTAGCATCATTGCTACAGGTGCTGCTAGCCGCTAAGCTAACTGCTACTGTGCTGCGGCTCTTTACCGTGGTTTCCACAGAAACAACCTTTAACTCAGGCTTAGCTTTAAATCCAAGTTTTTAGACATTTTCTACCGTTTTATAAGCTGACAGAGAATAATAATTTAGACGTGCCATGGGGGCGTGGCCTGACTTTACCTCTTCCTCACTCACTCTCAGTTTTTACATTTAGTTTTGTGTTTACAATGAAATTTCTAGTGATTTGAACTCAATAAAAGACACAGCTGTCCACATATAATACTTCAAACTGTAATCAAAACACCTAAAAATAAAAATGTGATGAATCCAGTCAATTACATGCAGGTCAAAATCTGGGAGGAGTCAAATCCACAAATGAAGCTGTGGTTCAGTCCCATCTCAGATTGTCTCAGATGCATAAAACAGTCCTAAAGCAAAGTTCAACATTTTCAAAGTTTAGGCAACGTAAATGTATTTGTAAAGTGTATTTTATGCACAAGGCAAATCAATGTGAATTACATGATTTAAAAAGAATAACAGAAAACATTTAAACAGTTTAAAAATCCATAAAAACAAATCAACAATAATGTTTTTGCAGCTGTTTAAAATCTGCCTTTAAACGCTAACAGCTGCTGTCTTTTTATCACAGGTGACTTCATTAGTGAATTAGTGACGCTACAGGTGACGTTTATTATTTTACTCTAAATCTGAATCTAAAACATGTCTTTTGATATTAACAGGTTGTCCTTAAATGTTGGTAAAACTACATTTCAGATTTTTGATCCAAAAGCATCAGATGATGAGGTTTATTTATTTAATTACAAAGAACAAACGAGATGAAGTTTTTAGGCGTTATGAACACATCGATTACACAGAAGTTAAAATATTGTTTTCCTCAATGTAAAGCAGTCACTGAATGAAAAGCTTTTGTATATATTGTAAAACTCACTGATTGTTTTGTATCTGACTGCTTGTATTGAAGTGTGGGGCAATGCCTGTCAATCATACACAAATCACGTTTTTATTTTACAGAAATGAATTATTAGTGGAAGTGGAAACAGGAAACATACAAACCCAGTACAGCGTCCCACAAATGTCATGAGGAAAATCTCATCTGATCACATGGTTCATTCTTTCCATCAGTGAACTAATGAACACTGTTGTCATGTTCTGTGTTCTCTGACCAGAGCTAATGTGTGGATGTCTCACACACTTTCATACACAGGAGAAGATCTACAGCAAATGTTTCAAAGATCTACCAGTCCATCGTGATTGACAGGTTGGCGACCACTGATCTACATGACGATATCAAATTATAAAGAATATGAAATGTATTATGTTGTATAAATAGTGTAAATGTGTTGTTGTTTTGTGACAATGACTGTGTTGCACTTTGTCTTTGTTTAATATAATATTATTTTTATGGAGGGGACAAATGTTATAAGTTGTACTTTTTTTTTTAAAGTGGAGGAGAATAAATTGATTTTAATGTTTTGACAAAACAAACATTTCCATGTGCTAATGCTAATTAGCTCAGTGACACAGATGATGTTTCCTATTTGACTTATTGATTTATTGACTAAACATTGTAGCTGTAGAATGAATCTGATGAGATGAAAAAGTCGTCTCTTATTCAATGACAGAGAGAATCGTCTCCTCTGAATGAAAATGTGAGTTTAAGCTTCAAATGATGTCACATTCACATCAGAATGACACATTGTTTCATCTTTCTATGCTCTGTTTGTTGCTCATAGTTGCCTAATTTGTTCTATAATTGCCTGGTTGCGTGACAAAAATGTTGCTACTGTAACAGTTTTGTTTCCTTGTTTGTACCGTTCCTTTAAATCTCTAATAAATATCACGATCAGCACTAATCACTGATTACTAAACTTAATCAATAACCAATAACATCTCTACCTAAAAATACTCATACATGTCATTAGTGAACACAGAAACCTATTAGCAATCACAGAATATTAGCACTTGGTGATAAAGTCTGTGGTGAGATATCCTCTGTTGCCATGGTAACACCACAGGGAATCACGGGGTCTTTGGCTCTGCTGAATAAAGGATGAACCATAGAGCTTTATATCATCATCACATCCTGTTATTTTCAAAGTGCTGAGAGGTTTTAACATATACAGTATGACACATATAGTATGACAATATATAAATATTGATCTTATTAACAGTTGGCTTTTTACTTTGAAGGAAACAATGTGAAGCAGTGACTGTTTAACAACACCTCATATTGAGAACCATCAGTGACTATTTAACGTTTCTGTAGATAAAACACTGTGCATTACATGAAGAAGTTTATAAAGTACTTTATAATCTCTATAATACCTATTTATCAGACTAATGAGAAAGACAATGAGTGTCTGTGATTATAGTGAGTTAGATACAGACACTGTAGTGAGGGTAAGAGTTACTATGTTACTAAACCATATTGTTCTAATATATGGTTTAGATATTGATCACCTGACAATATATCCTCAAAATCCTGTTCTTTCAGATCACTTCCTGTTATTCTTTGAATTAAAAACATCGGCCTGCTTAAACTCTGAGAGAAGAGTACACTATAGTAGATAATAATAATAATAATAATAATAATAATAATAATAATAATAATAATAATAATAATAATAATAATAATAATAATAATAATAATATATTTTATTTGAAATTCAGCACCTTTCAGGTCACCCAAGGTCACTTAACAGTTCATGATAAAACCACAACATAGTATAAAACTACAATAAAAATTTAAGCTACAACAGGATAAAAACAACAGTAAAAATGAAGCTAAAACACAGAGAAAGAGTCGGGGGGGGGGGGGGGGTAAGTGTTAATAAGTGAATAAGTGAATAAGTGAGTTTTGAGTCCGGCTTTGAATTGTGAGTCCATGTTCCTGAGATCCAGAGTGGCTGAAAGCTCTGCTCCCCATGGTGGTAAGGTGGGCTGAGGGAGTGGACAGATGAATGGAGGAAGATGATCTGAGGGGGTGATATGGGGTGTAGACGAGGATGAGATCAGTCAGGTAAGGGGGGGCAGTGTGGTGGATGGCCTTAAACGTTAACAGAAGGATGGTTCACTGGTGAGGTAGAGCTGGGTGTCATCCGCGTAACGGTGAAAATGAATGCCAAATTTATGGAAGATATTACCAAGGGGGAGGATAAATAATCACCTGTGGTGACGGGGGAAGGTTTTGATTTAAAGGATAGTGTAGTGTTCTAATGCATAACCAGATCATCAGGGTGGAAAATGTATTCATGTCCAGGTGGTGGTCAGTGCTAGAGGTGAGGGTATTGAGATTCATATTGTTAATGTTGCTGAATGATATGAGACGTGGGAGCTTAGTGGTAGTAATGGTGAGAGCAGCATTGAATGAAAGGAGAAAGTGATCAGTTATGAGGAGTTCATCAGTTTTACAGTCTAGAGGGGTGACACCGGAGCAGCAGAGTAAATCAAGAATGTGACCTTTTGAGTGGGTGGGGGTGTTGATATGTTTTTGAAGACCAAAGCTATCTAAACAGGATGAAAAATCTCTGGTAAAAGGATGATTGATGTTGTCCATATGAATGTTAAAATCTCCCAGCACTATTATTTTTGATGAAAGGAGGATAAATGAGTGAGGAAGTCATTTATTAGGCGGACGATAAACAGTTGCAGTGATGGTGGGAAAAGGTCCGGAGAGTTCACATACTATGGATTCAAATGAGGTGAAGACCGGGGCAGACACAGGAGAGACTTTGATGGTCTCGCGGTGAATCATCGCGAGACCTCCGCCCCGGCCGGAGTCACGTGGTTTACAGGTGTAAACAAACCCAGGTGGAGTGAATTAATGAGCTGAGAGAAGTCGTGTCCTTGTTGCCATGTCTCAGTTAAACAGAAGAAGTCAAACTTTTGGTCAGTGATGAGTTCGTGGATGAGTTGTCCTTTACTGGTGAGAGAGCCGACGTTTCATAGTCCGAAGTTGATGACAGTGGAGCAGCGGTCGGCAGCAGCGCTAGCTGAGCGAGGGAGGCTGGCTAACATGGAGCGATCCACCGTTTTATGTTTGGAGTACAAACATAAAAAACAGCAGCTGCAAAGTCAGTAGGCCTAAAAAACAATAAAACAGCCCTAATTTACCGGGGAGCAGCGGCAGCAAGTTGCGCCAGCATTCACTCAGACCGGAAGTACCATGACTGTCCAAAACTGATCACTGTCTGAAAAAGCTGTAGCTAGATTAAGATTTAGCTTCATCATTGCTTACCTCTGATCCATATGGTATCTCAACAGAGAGTAGCTATCAACGTTTAATGATAGAGAAAATAGATGATCTTATTAACAGTGCAACGGTGTCACTGCACACATCTCTGGATACTGTTGCTCTGCTTAAAAAGAAGACATTATGTCATAAAAAGGTCGCTCCCTGGTATAATTCTGAAATGCGTCTTTTAAAACAGGCATCACAAAAACTGGAAAGGAAGTGGCTCTCCTCAAACATGGTAGAAGTTCATACTGCCTGGAGAAATAGTTTGCTAGTTTATAAAAAAAAAGCTCTCTGCAAAACTAGAACCTCCTATTATTCAACTGTAATAGAGGAAAACAAGAACAATCCTGGGTTTCTATTCAACACTGTAGCCACGCCCACCAAAAGCCACAGCTCTGTCAAACCCTATTCCTGTCAACCTGAGCAGTGACGACTTCATCAACTTCTTTACTGATAAAATTCTAACAATTAGAAACAAAGCTAATGCCCTCAATCCAGGTGACTTGTCCAATTATAAACCAATATCTAATCTCCCTTTTGTTTCCAAAATTCTTGAAAAAGTCATCACAGGTCAACTCTGTGATCACCTCCATAGGAACAATTTATAGAGAGCTTTCAGTCTGGCTTTAGAGCCAATCATAGCACAGAGACTGTCTTAGTAAAAGTAACCAATGATCTCGTCTTAGCCTCAGACAGAGGGTTGGTCTCAGTTCTGGTTCTCTTAGATCTCAGAGCAGCCTTTGATACAGTGGATCATCATCTACTGCTGCAGAGACTGGAAAGTGTTTTTAGGATTAAAGAAACAGCGCTGGGTTGGTTTAAATCCTACCTATCAGACAGAACCCACTTTGTTCATGTTAATAATCTCTCCTCAGCGCACGCCAGAGTTAATCATGGAGTTCCACAAGGTTCAGTTCTGGGACCAATACTCTTTACATTATATATGCTTCCACTAGGTAACATTAGCAGAGAACATAATATAAATTTCCATATATGCAGATGATACAAAGTTTTATCTATATTCTTTTTATAATAAAAAGAACAGACAAACAACAACACAATACAGACAATTACACTAAAAACATACACACTAAGAGATATACAGTATACCTACTATTACCAGCAACACACAAAAAAGGCAACATAGACACACTAAGTGAGAGAAAAACACACAAAATCACTACAAAACACACAAAAACAATAGAGAAACATACAAAACAACATAAGAAACAACCACAACACACACACAAAAAAACACAGAGATAATAATAATTTGAACAATACTGTTCATATTGAAAAATAAAAAGAACTGACAAACAACAAAATACACAAAACCCATAAAATTATGTTTGATATGATTTTAATTAGAACATGAACTAAAAATAAAAAGGCTCTAAGTATAGATACATGCATAAACTCTGAAACAGTGCCATGTGGGTAACAACGTGATAGGTGGAAACCACAACCTGAACAATAGAAAGTGGCTTTGATCAGAATATGAACGACTAACAACATACGGAAAATGACCTCCATTCAATGCTGTTTTGGTGCCGTGTATTACGTTTAATCTGATTGGTCACTCAGTAATGGTTAGGTGTGGAAATGTAATGAATTACTTTACTTCTTATAAAATGTACTTATGTACAAGTAAAATTATTGATTTAGAAAAAAGTACAAGTACCCATAAAAGCAACTGAATTACAATAACGTGGGTGCTAATAATCAAAGCTGTTGCATGGACTGTGCAAACTGTGCAACCACACAGGGTCTCACGCTGTTAGGAGGCCTCGCGTCTGCAATCTTGCAGTTTTTTTAAATTAATTTGATCTATTTATTTTTAAAACAAATTCACGAGTTATATATGATTTTGTCTGTCTCTGTAAAGGTCACATAAAACTATATTCAATTCAATTCAACATTATTTGTATAGCTAGTCAGCACTTAACGAATATTCTCCCATTTATTGGTAAGCTAACAACGACTACAAGGTCTGTAAATTAAGCAGGTTTTTCATTGTTTTACGTCATTACGCAGCAGCGCATCACTGAAGAAGGAAGAAACCAATTTCGACCTGGCCGTGGATCAGGTGGTAGAGGGGTCGTCCTCTGATGAGGTTGAGAGTTCGATCCCCGTCTGTGTGTCGAAGTGTCCTTGGGTAAGACACTGAACCCCAAGTTGCTCCCAGTGGTTGACTGTCCCAGTGGTGTGTGAATGTGAGTGTGAATAAGCTAATGTATAAAGCACTTTGTGACCTTGTCTGTGAAAGGTGCTATAGAAATAAACATTACTTACTTACTTACACATGTGCACTGACACTGTGGCAGAGCCTAGCGGGCATGATGGGAACGTGGGCACTGATAATGACGATGATGTCCAAGGTGAGGGATGAGGAAAATAAGTAGCTGTGGTTGATAAACAATGAACTCATGAAGTGTCATTGACTGTACTATTACGTCATTTCAAATCCAAACGCTCGGTACCATTGACGTAATATTATGTTTTTTCACGAAAGTGTCTCGGATACATTGTGACGGAGTTCTCCTGTGAATATAAGGCTTTGCTGTTGATGTAATGACCACCTGTGCCCTGAAGGTGGCAGCAGCGCACCTTTAGATGAGCGATTAGCCACTGATGCTACCATTATCTAAGGAGGAAGAAGCAGGGACGAGGGAGATTATGGTGCTATGAAGTGATATTGTGAAGTATCCAGCAGCTCACAGCTCCACATACTAACACAGAACATGTGTGGACCTGAGTGGATTATTGATTATGTTGTTATCATGAGATAAAACCATCAACTTACCAGGCTAAACATGAGGTCATCTCTGTGTGTCGGGAGGAAGAGGAAGTTACGCCTGTGTGATTGACGGGGGGAGGAGATACAAAATACAGTGAACCAAATAGCAAAATAATAATAATCTAAAAAAAAATATAGAAGAAAATCAATGTTCAGATGTAGTAGTTTTCAATAAAGAAACAAAAAAATGCTTTAAAGTCACTAATATATTATTTTTAGAAAAAGCCTGTTTTCTCAGCTTTTTGCTCTGAAACTGGCGATTAGTGTAAAACTTACTGTATTTAACTGCTGATTACGGAAGAACAAAATAAGCTATAAACACAATTCTTTTTTCCAATAAAAGAAGAGACTTTAATCTTTCAGAATCTGGTGTCAGTCATAGTACAAAATATTCTGTGGGTCATTAAGATCAATCAAAATGCTCTAAAATGCCTGGCATTGAGGGGGTAGAAATTCTGAAAATAGCTGGCACTGAATGAGTTCATTGCATTTGCGATATTATTGCAATATCATAAAACGTGATTTTCTAATTGCAAAGGTTGCAATTTTTTATTTAGTTTGTGTTATATTTAATTTCTTTCTTGTACTGTCCTGTTAAGTTAAGAGTGTTTAAGAAGTGCAGTTCACATGTTGACATGTTTCATGAAACGTGAAGTTAGATAGATATGTTGAAGAGGAAAAGCCACAGATTTGTTTGCTTTATTTTTGTAATCTGTGCTTTAAAATTTATATTTATTTAAAGTTTAAATAAATCTGAAATTGTTTATTATGAAACAGATTGATTTAATGCTTGTGTTCATTGAAAAATACAAGAGGCCCTTGAAAAAATAATCACATATTCAATCGCATTATATCATTCAGCTCTAGTTGTTACAGTATTTTATGATGAGGCTTGTGCCATTTTAATGCTGATCTGATTACACATCAATTTTCTCTTTTTGCTTGTACAACTTGTCAGAATTTGCCCTCAAAGAGGAGGTCCCACTAACACCTGATGAAGATTATTGCTCTGACAGTGAAGTATTGCTGCACCTTGTGAACCTTCACCATCCCAGCAATTGGCCTGTGCATCTGGACACCCAAACAGTGGATTTACTTGTGGAAAAAGAACCAGTAAAGGTCTCAGACTTTGATTTCCCCGTGAATAAAAAAAAAAGACACTTTTCTGATGACTTCTGTGTAAGAAAGTTGCTCAATGATGAAAGAGTTCACAGAGATTGGCTTTTTTATTCAAATAAAACAGATTTTGTAGTTTGTTTGCAAACCATTTAACAACAGTACAAGAAATGAGCTAATAATGATAATAATGACTGGAGACATTTGAGTACTCTGCTGAAACAACACAAAACATCTTCTGATCATATCACACAGGCTGCAAAATGGATGGAGACAAACACAGATGAGACACACACACAGCTATAGACGAGTCACACCACAGAGTGATAAACAGAAAAGACACACTGGAAGAACCTTTTCACACACATTTTAGCAGCTGTGCAGTATTTGTCTGAGCATAATTTGGCATTTCAAGGAACAAATTCCAAGCTTTATGAAGAGAACAATGGTAACTTTTTGGAATTAATGAAGATGATTACCAAAATGAGTTCATTTCTCTTATGGCTACAGATGTCAAAAAGTCTATTGTGAATGACACAAAGCGAACCTAATATGTCTCTGTGCTTCTGATTGCACACCAGATATGAGCCATCAGGAGCAAATGTTGCTGATTCTTCACTTTGTCAATATGACATCATTAGAAGTGAATGTAGAAGAACATTTCATTGACTTCATCCCAGTGAACGACCAAACTAAAGGGACTATCAAATGCACTCTTGGCAGAACTAGATTCTCTTGCACTGAGCATAAATGACTGTTGGGGTCAAGGATATGATAACGGGGCGAATGTGAAAGGAAAAAATCAGGGAGTCCGTGAACACGTTAGTAAGACACAACAGTCAAAGGACCTGCAGCTTGGCGTGGTATTATCAGCTAGATGGATTATTTGACTTCATGAAAAAATACAGAGACACTGGATTTGTGTCTGCAAAAGCTACTGTAACAGAGATTGTTTCTGATATGGACACTGAACCTGTAATAAAAGCAACACGGTGAGTGAAACGTAAACATGATGAAAATGGATATACTCCAGACCCAGAGCAGGTGTATGTAACAGACTATTTTAATGTGATAGTGGACCAGGCCCTCACTGCTCTACATCCACGTTTTAAACAACTGCAGGAGTTTGTATTTCTTCTTGATCTGACCAAACTGTGTGAAATGGAGGAGATTGACCTGCAACGACAGTACACGAGACTTAGTGACGCTCTGAGCACGTCTGATTCTCTGGATATAAATGCACTGGACCTCTTTACAGAGTTAAGGATACTTTGAGATATATTCCCAAAGGGAACAGCTACAGCACTTACATCACTACGTTACATCAAAAGGTTTGAAGAACGTTCCCAAACTGTGAGATTGTGCTATGGATCCTATTGACTCTTCCAGTAACGGTGGAATCGGGCGAGTGAAGATTTTCAAAGCTGAAACTGATTAAAAACTATTTGTAAATCAAAAAGTAACTATTATGCAGTTTTGCATTGTTTACTATAGAACCAGAATTTAAATAATAGGCTTCTTCTTCATTTGTACTATTCCTTTACTTATTTCATTCAATATTTATTTTTAGTTAAATTGCATTGTTTTGAATAGTTTATCAAAGGATTCTTTTGACAATGAAAAATGTCACTTTATGTCACAGGAAGGACTGTGTGGGCGTGTCCTGCTTTCCAATGAAAAGGACATAGTATCCAAACTGGAATATAAAGACATTATTGCTGAGTTTGCAGCCAAGAAGACGAGGACAGTTAATCTGACATGATCTGTTTCTGCTCAATGTTTACATGGTGAGTCCATCTCATTTTATTCATTAGTAAATATGTTGTTGTTGTGTATAGTTGTAATGAAACAGTTTTAGGAGAAAATAAATAAAAAGTTTTCTCC
>NW_021145181.1:360000-428834 GCF_900634775.1 Gouania willdenowi
CGAATGCAAGGCCGGAATGAAAACCTGCTCACAAGTACGGATAAAATAAATGGCTTCCGTTCAAAGGTGCACCTCTGGCAACAACATGTGGAAAGTGGCAACCTTGAAATGTTTCCACTCACCAAGAAATGGCAAGATGTTCACACTGCTGCACTGTGTGAGATCATTAGTAAACATCTGAAAACTCTCAAGGAGAAGATGTCATTTTATTTCTCTTCAGCCTCCACTGATAGCCTTGACTGGGTTAGGGACCCATACAGCTCAGCAGTTTTTGGAAAGGACATGACTTTGCAGGAGCAGGAGGAACTAACTGAACTGAGACAAAATCGTGGTCTGAAGCTAAGCTTTGCTGATCTACCTTTGGACAGTTTTTGGTTGACTGCTGCCAAGGAGTTCCCCATTCTGGCAAACAAAGCTATTGTGACATTGCTCCCATTTTCCACGACATATCTGTGTGAGGTGAGCTTCTCAAGCCTGACTGCCATCAAAACTAAAAACAGAGAGCGACTGAGAGCTGTTGAGGAAGAGCTTCGTGTGTGTCTTTCTTCAATTCCTGCCAGGATATCAGCTCTTTGTTCATCCAAACAGGCACAGATTTCACACTGAGTGAGTAAAATACACTGAGATTGACATTTTGTACATGTAACTCTTCATATTTCTCAGTGTAGAACAGTGAAATCTTTCCCAAATATTATTGCTTCTGTCATAATAAGCACGATATTTCTGTATTCCTGGTAATTAATAATTTTGGACAGAATTAGAGTTTGCAAAACACTTTGACGTTTTCTACTACCTTTAAGACCACATTGTTGTTTCATTTGTTATGTTCAAGCTGTATTTTTGAAGTGGACATGTTAAGTGCACTTTTTATTTGAAAGAAGAAATACAAATGATGATAAAGTCCTTTATTCTTTGTGTTTATTTGATTCCTATTCAAGACACTTTGATGAGAATGGCTATATTGTTAATATAGGCTACAGAGTATCATTTTTTAACATGTTTGGCTGGTGGTGTGCCTCGTGATTTTTTCAATGAAAAAAATGTGCCTTGGCTCAAAAAAGGTTGAAAAACACTGATATACAGCATGTATTTGTATGAACTTGAGGCAGCGCATCAAAGGCGGAGCATTGAAGGCGGTGCAGCAAATGCATCAAAGGTGAGGGCCGTTTATCGCCACTTAAGGCTATATTTTGACTTATTTTAACTGCACAGAACACATGAGCCTCAAGTGTTAAATGAAATACTGTTTACACACATTTTTAGAAAGGCATAGTAGTGCAGTGATTTAGCTAATGATGGATTATTTTTAGTAATATTTTCATTTATTAAATATTTATTAATCTATTTTGAGGAAAATGCACCTGATGGACATCATTTTCTGATGATCTAACGATATGTTCACAGCCAACATGACTTCAGTGATTATAGTTTGTAAAATGGTCCGTGATGAGTCACTTGAACATAGTGACACTTTTCCTTCTCTTCATCTCTTCGTGTACCACCATTTTAACGCCTGTAACACTCTGTCAGACTACATCAGCCTCTTGTTTTCAGGTGTGTGTTTTAGTCCAACGCTGGTTTTGTTGATGCCTGCAGCTTTTTCTCTGAGACTAGATCTATGAGTGTTTTATTTTGTCTGTTTAATGCTTGATCTGCTTCAGAATAAGTGTTGATTTTAAACCTAAACTAATATTTATATAATGTGTGTTTCTTTCTTTCTATTCTATGTAGTTTTTTCTTTTAAGAGCTGCACTTTGTTCTACATGAAGCTTCCAGAGCACCAAACCTCACCATTACTGATCAAAGAGGACTTTACCTTTGATATCATTCATATACAATTCAACGTTTATTCTGAAATAAAACACATACACTTTATATTTTATTTTGTATGTATTTTTGAATATGACTGTGAATTTAAAAAAAATATTTTTTTTTAATTCACAGTCACTTTATATCAGCATTGCTCAAATTGTTGGGACACATTATATATTATCTGTAAATGTGAAGAAAATTTGTCATTTTTTTATTTTTGATTTTTTCCAAAAAATTATTTTGTTGAAATTTTGTCAGTCATGGCCAGTTTGTAGAATAGTCGTCTAAGTCTTTGTGACCTCAATCTAAAGCAACGAGAGCAAAATGGTGTATTTGACGAGCAAAGGAGACGAGTTGTGGATTGTTTGAAACTTTCAGCCACTAGTGTTGGTGATAAATGAGAAATGTAATGAGAGAAGAATGAGTGGCAGTGATGGAGGAATAACACTGTAGAACAGCTGGAGCAGAGACGACACAACTGGAGTTTAGTAGGAAAGTACAAAGTAAAACCACTGATAATATCACATGTAATATTAACTCAACTAAAGACTGATGTGTTAAATAGTCATAAAAACTGTTTATGCTACGTTTAACTGGGAGGAGAGCTTCAAGGTAGAAAATGGAAAGGGTGGGGAAGAGTTGATTATTGTAAAGTGAGAGTGAGATGTGAAGTTGTAGTTGTGCATATTGTGCTTATTGTGTTGTGTAATCAAGCCAGTCTGGTGATAAGTGTGAAGCTTAGGTATAATGGTGGTGGCTGTAGACAGAGGGAAGGAGTGAGTGGTAATACCTAAAGCAGGTATTTAGGATCAACGTGTCTAAAGTTAAGCCCACTACGAGTTTTATCCCACAGTCCAAGGCATGCCAGTGTATCGTAGATTGATGCACGTTCAACAACCGCCCCTGCAAACCCAAGTGCTGCCCCGAACCTGAAGATGCAGCCAGGCTTGCAGAAAGAGTGGGGGCCAGGGAGCCCAGGCAACCCCCCCACGGCCGAGCAGCCCTTCAGATACCCCTAAGACCCCAAGCCGAGAGGCAGCCACCGCCCCCCACACACACACCCGAGAAAGCCCCAAGGAGCCGAGGACCCAGCGCACCCCACCACCGACCCCAACCCCAAGGCCCCCCACCTGCGCGATATGCCTAAGTTATTGCTAAAGTCATCCCCCCCAAGGGCCTAGCCAGACCGTCACACCAGCATGCGGCGCGTGCAGACCAGAGATAGTAAATCTCCAGACCCCGGCCTCACAGGGCACAGCCCAAGCAGGGGCCACCCCACTCCGCACCCACTGGCATGCAAGGACCCGCCCCAGAAGACCTCCGCCAGGACCAGCCAAGCCAGCCGGCCAAGCCCGCCGGGCCCCAAGAGCACCCCCCCTGGGACCGGGAACCCCCAAGGGCCAAGCCCCTGGGGAGCGCCCCCCCCCACCCCAGCCCACAAACCGGCCACTGTCCATCAGGACCGCACAGCCCAAGATGTCGCAAGGACAGTAGCCCAGGCCCCGCCGCCCACCGGACAGCGCAAGCCACGAGGCAATGCCCCCCACCGGCACGTGAGCAACTGGGAAGGAGGCACTCCAACTGTATACAACCGGTGTGGAACAGCAGCCTCCAGCCAAGGGTGCCCCTGACCCACCCATCGATCCACAGATAGCAGGACAGACCTACCAGGCAGCCGAATGCAACCGCAACCACCGGAACAGCTAGCGCCGCCCCCCCAGCAAACAGCATCATCTCGAAGCGCCAAGCAACCCTGCCCCAACCCCGCAACAGACGCCAGCACCCTCTAGCGGACCCACCCCCCACACCGGTGAGGCAGGCCACTTTGGGCCCGCACACACCGAGGACAGCCCCCAAGGCAACCAGGAGATGAAACAAGCACTCCCGCCAGGCTGACACCGCCCGTAGAGACCCCGCGAAGAGAGCCTCCAGCAACACACCCCCTTGCCTCTCGAGACCCACGGCCCCGCCATGCCTGACCGCACCATCCTGATGTATTTGTACTCTACACGTTGTTGGGGTGCGATTAAAATTGGAGGGATTGGTAGGGCAACTTGAGGTGGGAATGCCGCCCCCACCCCACTACACAGTAGCAGCAGCGGCACCCTCCTCCCCCAGTTCCACCATCCAGCCACCCAAGGGTTTGGTATGCGTGTGTGGTGCCCCAAGTGAGTGAGCCAGACCAGCTGGGAGTGAAGTGAAGTGTTCATTTTAGAGGCCTGTCTGGTGTAAGCCCGGCCCATCCATATGGCGGGCCACCGGAGAGGGTAGATGGCGCAGACGGGCATGCGGCACAGCGGACCCCAGGGACTTGCCCAGCCGCACGGCCGGAGACTCGCTCCGCAGCACCCTCCGAACCATGTCGGCCCCACGAAGCACGGCGGCATCCCCACCCCCCAGGCGCGGCCGGACACCAGCCACACTCCCCAGCAGTCCAGGGGCACAAAGCGGGCCTCCCCGCCGCAACAGAAAGCATCATACGGCAGAAAAAAAATCTGCCGTTGCAGAAAAAACTGGCATATGGTGGCAGAAACCACTTTTGGTTCTCGCTGTCTCTCTATGGCTTTTCTGTCCAGGGCCAGTGCCGACGAATAGGAGGGATTAGCTGAGGTAGCATTAATCTGACCACCTGGGACAAAGACCAACATTACATAATGAGTCGTATTGAAACGTTGAACAATAGAAGAATAACTGATAGAGTTCTGGCTGAGGAGACAAATTAAATAAACACAAATCTATGAATATGAATTATTGATGATGAAGAGTTTGAAAAGCTTTTTAATGTTAAGAAGCTTCTTAGAAATAGAGTGCGGCTCTGCTAACATTTATTTGTGCCACTGAACAACAGGTGTGTACTTGTGCCTGTGGAAAGTTAAGAGACTTTTCTACTTGTAATATTTATTACCAGAGGTGAGAGTAATGGAATACAAGTACTCACATTACTGTAAATCAGTTGCTTTTATGGGTACTTATACTTTTGAGTATATTTCTAAATCAGTAATTTTACTTGTACTTATGTGTGTTTTAAAACCTCATGTAGAGCTGCAGGTTCTAGAGTGGACTCAGCCCCCCACTCGTCCCTTACTACTATATTTTCCAGCTTCATCCTCCCCTCCACCCAAACCATTTCCTATCTCATCCTTAAATCTAAACCTGTCAGTTTGACCCTCTCCCTACAGTTCCTGTTAAATCCTGCCATCCTTCACCTGCCCCCACACCTTCCCTTCATCTCCAAAATAATAAAAAAAATCTGTCGCCGCTCAACTCCATAACATCTCTTCTCTAACAATATTTACCAGCAGTTTCAATCTGGTTTCCGTCCCCTTCACAGCACTTCTCATAATCACTAATGACCTCCTCATAGGCAAGGCAAATTTATTTGTATAGCGCAATTCATACACAAGGCAACTCAATGTGCTTTACATAATAAAACATTCAATTGATTAAAATCAATAAGAACATTTAAAATCATCAGTGAAATCAATTAAAATCTTCAACAAACACATGACATCATCATCATGACCATAAATCTCTCTCTCAATCATATACAGTAGAGAAAAAAAGTTCCTTTAACTTTGATTTAAAAATGTTCACATGTGATGCTGACTTCAGCTCTGCTGCAGTTTGTTCCACTTCTTTGCAGCATAACAACTAAAAGCAGCATCACCATGGTTACTGTGAACTCTGGGCTCCACTATCTGACCTGTGTCCATAGATCTCAGAGACCTGCTGGGTTCATACCTGACTAACATCTCACTGATGTATTCTGGACCAAACCCATTCACACATTTATAACCAGCAGCAGAACTTTACAGTCTCCTCTGAGGCTGACTGGGAGCCAGTGTAAAGACTTTAAAACTGGACTAATGTGCTCTGACCTCTTTGTTCTGGTTCAGACCTGAGCTGCAGCGTTCTGAACCAGCTGTAGATGTTTGATGAAGACCATTACAATAGTCCAGTCTGCTGGAGATAAAAGCATGGACCAGTTTCTCCTGATCTTTCTGAGTCATTAAACCTTTCACTCTGGAGATGTTCTTTAGGTGGTAGAAGATGTTTTTGTGATAGATTTGATCTGATGCTGAATGTCAGATCTGAGTCAATCAGAACACCAAGGTTTTTGACTTGGTCTTTATCTTCTAAAGATCCAGACTCAGATACTTGCTGACAGCAGTCCTCTTTTCCTTGTTACCAAAGACAATCACCTCCATCTTGTCATGGTTTAGTTGAAGGAAGTTTTCACTCATCCAGCAGTTTATTTTTTCTAAGCAGTCACACAACACCTCAATGGGACCATAGTCATCTGGGTTCAGTGATAGATATAGTTGTGTGTCATCTGCGTAGCTCTGATAATCAACAGTTCTCATAGCTTCTGACTCTGATTTATTTTCCATTCTCATTCTCCTCAACCTCACCACAGCTTGTGACACCATATCTTACTCCATTCTCCTTCACAGACTCTCTTCAATTGGCTTAAACCACACCCCCCTCGCTTGGTTCACTTCCTATCTTTCTGGTCACACACAGTTCATTCAACTGAAATCCTACAAGTCCAACACTTTCCCTGTCCCTGCAGGTGTACCCCATGGCTCTGTTCTGGGGCCCCTCCTCTTCATCATCTACATTTTTCCACTTGGTTACATCCTTCGTAAACACAGTATCCTTTTCCACTGCTACGCGGATGACACCCATCTCTACCTCTCTACCAAACCATCTTCCTCTATCTTCCCTTAAATTAATTCTTGGTTCTCTTCCAACTTCCTCAAACTCAACAGCTCCAAAACAGAAGTCCTGCTTGTAGGCACCTCCTCCACTCTCTCCAAATCCAACAGTTTTCCTATTTCCATCATCAACATCATCTGTCCTTCCTTCCCCTCATCCTCAGCAGTAAACTCTACTTCCATTCTCACATCAGTAGCATCACCCGCTCTGCATATTTCCACCTAAGTAACATATCTCATCCCCGCGCCGCTTTCACCCCCCACACCACCACCATCCGTGTCCACATCACCTCCTGGATTCATTACTGCAACTCACTTCTGTTCGGCCTCCACAACAAATTCCTCCAGAAACGACAGCTTCGCCAAAACTCCGCAGCACAGATCATCACACGGACCCCTACCACTCACCATATCACCCCCGTTTTACAACAACTTCACTGGCTTCCTATAAAACAAAGAATCAACTTCAAAATACTCCTCATTACATTCAAAGCACTTCATAACCTGGCCCTCCGTACATATTTGACCTCTTCTAGATCAACAGTCCTGCCCGCACACTCCGCAACTCTCTGTCCCACAGGCCAAACTCATCACCATGGGGCACAGAGCATTCAGCTGCTCTGCTCCCCAGCTCTGGATCTCTCTCCCCCCTGACCTCCGTACCGTAGACTACCTGCCACCTGTTCAGACAGTCCTTCACCACCTAGTCACACACTCACCATCTCACTGCCATACTCTGTTTTATTCTGCTGCTCCTGTTTTTATTGTTTTTATTCTGTTGCTCCTGTTTTTATTGATCTTATGACTCCATTGTTCAGTGTCCTTGGGTGTTTTTAAAGGCGCTTTTAAATAAAATGTATTTCTCCCATTCAATAATAAAAAAATAAAAAGGTGTGTATACAGATCAAACTAGGTTCTTTTTTTACTATTAAAATGTATTAGAGAACATCATTTCAAAATAACGTGCATGAGAACAAGACAGTGTGGCTAACCTGGATAAATAAAATAAAATACATGTCAGTTTGATGATGTGTTTGTGTCTATACATCCAATGTGTCACTAAATCACCTCTGAAAGCAATAAATACGTACAGTATGTTATATGAAGTCTATTAAACATTCTAGGTGGAATGAGCCGAAAGAGTAAAAAATAATACTGACGCCCCAGGGTGACGTGTGCACGCCTACAAATACAGTTTTATATTAATAATAATAATCGTAATTAAAATCACATGATCATTGCACAAAACTGCTGCTCAATTGGCTACAACACCTGTAGCTGTTATAAAAAAAAACATACACACAATGAATAATAACACAGTGGCTTATCAGGCACTGCTGGAGGACGAGGTGCACGGGAGACCAGAGTCAGCATCAGGCAGTATTAAATGGGAGCCATTAAGAAAACTTCAGGGGGCACAAAAACGCTCCGCTCTGAGTCACACACAACCTACTGCTATATGAACACAGCCACAAAAACAAAGTTAGCTCGCTAAGCTAACATTCCTCTGAGCAAGTGGTCGTTACAGACACAGACATCAGCAGACTCTGCTCCTCCTGACCACAGACGTAGGTTTAAAATCCACTTTTTACAGCATTGTTCTGTGAGATTTTTACGTTTCTCACCTTTGTGAATGACAATCTTTAGTACTTTATAAAATCTATTTTCATTTTCTCTGTTAGAACGATTGGAGCATCCGTAAACTACACAAAATATGGACATTTTGATGATTTCAGACGTCAGATTCTTTAGTTTCCTGTTCTCCATCAGACTTTAGTGCTCTAGCTTTATCGCGATGCAGCAATGTGAGCGACGTCACGTGAATCAACAGAGCAGGTCATAGACATATACACATTCTATTGGCTGATCATAACAACAGCTCTAGGGTACGTTCAATAGCACAAATGTAACAGACTCCTGTCAATACGGGATTTATTTTACTCAGTAACGGAATCTATTTCAAATGTAGCGAAATACTGTTACTTGAAACAAAATTTACTGAAGTAAAAGTAAAATTACAGATGTTAAAAAGTGCTCAAAAAAGTAGAAGTACACAAAAAAGTAATTATTTTTATTTTATGTTATTGATAATTTGGTCATATTTAAAGTAAGCTAAAAAAAATGAGATGACAAAATGTTCAGTGCTATCTGCTGAAAGTGCTTAAAAGTCTTTGTTTTGTTTAGTTTTCAGTTAATTTCAATATAAAGTTACATATTCTGTGAGGTTTTAAAGAACACACGTCATTGATTCTATAAGTTTTAGTTTTAAATTACAGTAAAATGTTACATTTAAATACTGAAACAGACGGAGGAATATCTTGAAATAATGATTGGCTACAAGGCTGTCCTGCAAAGCCTTGTGGGTAGTTTCATCAACTCACCACAGAGATGAGTGAAATAATTCAAACATGAACCCATGGGTCACATGATCTGATTACTTCCTTCTTATCTTCATGGTTAAGAAGACTCTGATTGTCCCTCTACATACATACTTCTATTCATTATGTTAATTGCAGTTTACTGTTATCATCACTAACTATTTATTCAGGCATTAGAAACAGATTACTTCACACAACTGGATCTTCTATTATTCAGATTATCTGTAGTAATCAGAATGGACCAGTTTAGTCTCATCTCTGTTTAGGTTCAGAGAGGAAATAATAAACATAATGTAGTGATAACTTGCTTCCTCCATCTTTTTCACTGATATATTTATCAGGTCTGAAACTTTAACGTGTTCATTGTGATTCATTAATTACAGAAAAAAAAAAAAAAAACAGCACAAACCACAACACAAGAAACAGGAGAACCAGAGGAAAAGTTGTTGCTGTACTTTGTGGGCGTTAATTTTAGTTTAAATAAAAACACTGGATGGAAAATTAAAGCTTAGTTATGTGAAAATTGTTTGTGGATCAATGGAGCTCTGCTCGCCTCAGTGCTAAACACATAGCAGCTAGCACCTCAATGCTAAACACGTAGCAGCTAGCACCTCAATGCTAAACACGTAGCAGCTAGCACCTCAATGCTAAACACGTAGCAGCTAGCACCTCAATGCTAAACACGTAGCAGCTAGCACCTCAATGCTAAACACGTAGCAGCTAGCACCTCAATGTTAAACACGTAGCAGCTAGCACCTCAATGTTAAACACGTAGCAGCTAGCACCTCAATGCTAAACACGTAGCAGCTAGCACCTCAATGCTAAACACGTAGCAGCTAGCACCTCAATGTTAAACACGTAGCAGCTAGCACCTCAATGTTAAACACGTAGCAGCTAGCACCTCAATGCTAAACACGTAGCAGCTAGCACCTCAATGCTAAACACGTAGCAGCTAACACCTCAATGCTAAACACGTAACAGCTAGCACCTCAATGCTAAACATGTAGCAGCAAGTACCTCAACGCTAAACACGTAACAGCTAGCACCTCCATGCTAAACACGTAGCAGCTAGCACCTCATGCAAAACATGTAGCAGCTAGCACCTCAATGCTCAACATGTAACAGCTAGCACCTCAATGCTAAATATGTAGCAGCTAACACCTCAATGCTAAACACATAGCAGCTAGCACCTCAATGCTAAAATGTAATAGCTAGTACCTCAATACTAAACATGTAGCAGGCAGCACCTCAATGCTAAACACGTAGCAGGTAATACCTCAATGCTAAAATGTAGCAGCTAGCACCTCAATGCTCAAGATATAGCTGCTAGCACCACAATGCTAAACACGTAGCAGCTAACACCTCAATGCTAAACACGTAGCAGCTAGCACCTCAGTGCTAAACAAGTAGCAGCTAGCACCTCAATGCTAAACACGTAGCAGCTAGCACCTCAATGCTAAACACGTAGCAGTTAGTACTTCAATGCTAAACACGCAGCAGCTAGCACCCCAATGCTAAAATGTAATAGCTAGTACCTCAATACTAAACATGTAGCAGCTAGCACCTCATTGCTTGACATGTAGCAGCTAGCACTTCAATGCTAACAACGCAGCAGCTAGCACCCCAATGCTAAAATGTAATAGCTAGTACCTCAATACTAAACATGTAGCAGCTAGCACCTTGTAATGAAGCAAGTCCATTACTTGTTTACAAAAGACACATGCATATTATCTTTTTAAAACAGATGTTTATTGATTGTCTTTTCCCATGGTTGTGGACCTGCAACAGAGAGTAAAGTATGAGTGAAACTAAATGTAAAATGTTAGAAATGAACTTACTTTGTATCTCTGGTCTGGTCCCAGGTGTTCCAGCTAAAAGATTCCCCAGAGAGCTGGAGCACCTTAAGAAGGTTCCAGGAGGGACCATTGTGTGAGGAGCAGGAGGGGTGTTTGATTTAAATGTTGTGCTAAATTAGATGTTTGTTTTAATATAGATACAGTTAACTTAATAAAACATATATATTTGGTAGAGGTTAGGAAATGTTTTTAAATTGTTAGATTTGTAATGTATAGTGTGGAAGAATAAAATTGTTGTTTTTAAGAACTTTCCTGTGCTGCAGAATAGGCTGGGACTTAATTCTTAATTAAGTCTGTCGGCCTATAAAAGCTGCTCAGCTGCATTGTTGGGGGAGAGTGCTGCATAAAGTGAGCTATGTTTTTAGCTCTGCACATGTTTTAACCCTGTTTTTGTAAATACTTTTCTACTTGGAAGTCATTAATAAATACACTTTGCTCTGCACCCGGAAACGTGGCCTCAGCTCTACTCTGTTCCTCCAGCCACTGAAATGAAATGGCCTACCGATGACACACCTCAATGCTAAACACGTAGCAGCTAGCACCTTATTGCTAAAATGTAGCAGCTAGCACCTCAATTCTAAAATGTAGCAGCTAGCATCTCAATGCTAAACACGTAGCAGCTAGCACCTCAATGCTAAACACGTAGCAGCTAGCACCTCAATGCTAAACACGTAACAGCTAGCACCTTATTGCTAAAATGTAGCAGCTAGCACCTCAATTCTAAAATGTAGCAGCTAGCATCTCAATGCTAAACACGTAGCAGCTAGCACCTCAATGCTAAACACGTAGCAGCTAGCACCTCAATGCTAAACACGTAGCAGCTAGCACCTTATTGCTAAAATGTAGCAGCTAGCACCTCAATTCTAAAATGTAGCAGCTAGCATCTCAATGCTAAACACGTAGCAGCTAGCACCTCAATGCTAAACATGTAACATGTAACAACACCCTAATATTCTTTATCTCACAGATGAAACTCATTTGTAGATGAAAAATGAACATAGATCAGGTCCTGGATGGAGACTCTCTCCCACTACTGTAGTTATACTTCTATTAATCTCTAAGTATTACGTGTACAAATCTGAATTTCAACATTTGATTTAGTGCACGTTGGTTATTTTCAGTTGTGTAAGTGAACCTACACACTACCTGTGTGTACCCCTGTATGTGATCAGAATCTACACCAAACCCTCCATGTTTTAACCTATTTTCATCACTTTTTCTTGCCATATTTTTGCTCTTTTTAATGCATTTTTATTACATTACTCCCAATGACACTTCATCACATTTAAACACATGTTCAGCACTTATTAACCCTTTCTATCACTTTTCCACCTAATGTCACTTTGGCAGTTTAAACTGATTGCTCGAATATTGAAAATTTTTGGTCACTTTTAATGCATTTTATTTCTGATTTAAACAAATATTTACATCTCTATGATGACTATATACTATGGCCCAAATAATTGTAAACTGATTCCTGTTATTTTCATTAATTCTTATTACTAGTACAGTGCCCGTCAAAGTATGCATTTATGTGGGAGCATAAGGGGTATATTTGCGGGTGCAAACTGTGGGTGCAATTTTCCTGGTTCAATTCTATGGGACATGTGCATGATAAATGTGTTATGTTGTTTTTTTTACTCACATTTACATTTTTTTTGTTTGGTGTATTTTTCTGTAATGCATGTTTTTTGGAGTCATTATGTGTATTTTTGTATCTTTCTGTTGTGTTTTTGTGCATTTTTTGTATAAATATTTAGTTTTGTGTATTTTGAGCCATTTTCACATTTTTGTTATAGTTTTCTGTAATGTATGTTTTTTGAAGTCATCATTATGTGTATTTTTGTATTTTTCAGTTGTCTTTTTGTGCATTTTTTTGTATAATTATTGTTTTTTGCTGCCATTGTAGTGTGATTCTGGAGTCATTTTGTGTATTTCTTGGATAAATATTTTAGTTTTTAGTTTTTTTTGTTTTATTTTACTCATTTAGTATATTTTATTATAAATACTGTGTGTGTGTGTGTGCGCGTGTGCGTGCGCGTGTGTGTGCGCATGTGTGTGCGCGCGCGTGTGTGTGTGTGTGTGTGTGTGTGTGTGTGTGTGTGTGTGTGTGTGTCTATCCTAACACATAGAATAATATAAGAAGAAACATTATTCATGCTAGAGCCGTGTTATGGACCCATCCACTCACTAAAACGTTACATTCCTCTGTCTGAAGAAGCAGATAGTTTGTGATAAGGTCGACTAACGACCTTCAGCACAGGCACCGCCCACACTCATGGAGAGGAAGGAGGAAGTGAAGTCTGTGACCTGAGATTTAAAGTAAGTTTGGAATCACGGGAATAATATTAAATAACCATGAAATATTAACTTAACTGACTTTTCGCTTTACCTTTATTTTTTTTTTAACCCAAACAAAATGCAACACGGTGACGTCATGAACCCAGAACCGGAAGTAGTGCGCTGAACACTCCGCTCCTACCGAGGGAGCCGTAATTATAAAATTAACGTTTTGACCGTTTTGCTACACCAAATTACTCCAAAATAACAGATACACACACTTGGGGTATTTGGAACCCGTCGACTAAGTTTCAGGTCGAACTCTGACCACGTCGGGGAGATATTTGTTCCACACACAGACATTCCTTGCTTTTATAGATAGATGATAGAAACATTTTTTATAGGTAAATATAAAACGTATGAACAGGAAGTGAGGTGTATTTGTGTGCTTTGGTTTTCTGTGTATATTGTCTACCTGTCTGTGCTGGGATGTCTCTTATGTAACAGGTTAGAAGGTTTCTATGTGGGGGCATCTGGGGGGTTGCTCGGCCGCAGGGGGGGTTGCCTGGGGCTCCCTGGCCTCCGCTCTTTCTGCTGGCCTGGCTGCATCTGCGGGCCCAGGGCAGTTCCTGGGCTTGCAGTAGCGTTTTTTTTTTTTTTTTTTGCACATATGCTATTCTTCTGTTCTTCCCCACCTTTTCTATTTCCTGTCTTGAGTCTCTCCTCCCTGCTCCCTTTACCCTCCCCTTCCCCCTCCCCCTCCACTTAGGTGTAACACTGCTCTCCCTTTTTATATCCTCCCTATAATAAAAGATTTCTTACCCTTCCTTAGGGAGGGCTGGTGATGGTCACAATTAAGCAATAAAATAAATCAATGTATTTTATTGCAATAACAAAATATGCATTGCTGTCTCATAATGATTGCACTTCCTGTGGTGTTGACCTTTGACAGCATGTGCAGACAAGTAAAAAAAAAAAAGAAGGTTTCTATGTGTACATATATATATATTCATGATGGAAGCGAAAAGGCATTTAATAAAAAGTGTTGATCCAAGGCTCCTCCCCTCAGGCTACTGTCACACTGTCACATTTCTGAGCCTCTTTTTCACAAATGACACGTCTCCATGGTGGAATTACCAGCACTACCCTGACATCCCACTGCTCTTTGTTTTTTTGATCTGTCTGTTCAAATCAGACCGTTTTCTACATGTTTCTAAACTCAAAAAGTGACAGAGTCGTCATTCCACTCCATTCCACCTTTGACTCTAAGAAATAAATCATATTTACAGAGATTTCCTTTACATTTCTTTAAAAAACAAGCAGACATTGTTGGAATTAACACCAAATCTAATGTTAATCAATTCTTTTCGAGCTCATAATGAGTTTTTTCACATTTTTGAAACTCTTCAGAGAAATCTGTGGGGTTTTTTTTTCTGGTCACTGATGTCACATGACGACTGAACTTCCTCTAGTCAGAGAAAAAACTTCATCAATACAACAAACACAAATCATTTTCTAACACCAATAGAAAAAAAGCCAGCTCAGCGTAATGGCAGGTTGTTGCTATGGCAACAAGTGTGTGGTCCGACACACACTCAAGGTCACACTTTGGATCTGGTTATCTCTAAAGGTGTTGATATCTCTGCTGTTGATGTAAGAGACTTAGCTCTATCTGATCATTTCTGTGTCTTTTTTGACCTAGAGACTGTAACATCTGTTCCCCCTACTTCTGTGTGTTTAAAGAAAAGGTACATAAATGACAACACATGCACAGTTTATGGAAGCCATAGCAATGACACCAACATTGAGTGCTGAGACAGTTGATGATCTTCTGGATGAGTATAATAGAAAAGTCTGTAATGTCATAGATGTGGTGGCTCCAATCAAAACTAAGAGAAAACCAAACACACAGAAAACACCTTGGAGGAGGACTGAGATAATGCAGAATTTGAAATCTGACTGTAGAAGAGCTGAGCGTAAATGGAGATCAACAAAACTCCAAATTCATCTAGAACTGTACAAAATAAGTCTGCAAAAATTCAATGATGGCTTGTTCAAAGCAAGGCAGCAATACTTTTCTGAAATTATTGCCAAAAATGTCAACAACTCTCACACGTTGTTTTCTGTAATTGAAAAGCTCACAACCCCCCAGATCAGATAGCCCCTGAATTACTGTCAGCTGGAAAATGCAATGAATTTTCTGTATATTTCAATGAAAAAATACAATCAATAAGGTCAAACATCACAACAAACCAGCAAAATCACAAAAAGCTTGAACAGCTTCAACCACTGAGGGATGAGTCAACTACAATGTTAGAGTTTATTACAGTGAACCCAAAAACAATAGAGGAGACTGTTCAGCAGCTGAATCCATCAACGTGTTGCCTTGACACAATACCCTCAAACTTCTTTAAAACTGTTGTAAAGTCAATTGTCACTGATTTGTGTCAGATAATTAACTGCTCATTCCAATCAGGCACCGTACCAAAATCCCTGAAAGTAGCTGCTGTGAAACCTCTGTTAAAAAAGAGAACACTGGATGCCTCTATACTGGCTAACTATAGACCAATCAGAACCTTCCATTCATGGCCAAGATCATTGAGAAGGTGGTCTTCAACCAACTGAGTCAATTCTTAACATTCAACAAAATATTTGATAAATTTCAGTCAGGTTTTCGTTCTCATCACAGCACAGAAACTGATCTGATCAAAGTGATCAATGACATAAGTAAGTAAGTAAGTAAGTAATATTTATTTATATAGCACCTTTTACAGACAGGAGTCACAAAGTGCTTCACAATGCATACAGTGCATACAATACAATACAAATTACAGTTGCAGTCACAAAAATATGATGGTCATAAAACAACCCTTTATCACTGGAATTTTTAAAATGCTTTCTGAAACAGATAGGTTTTCAGTTGGCTCTTAAAAGCATCAACGGAATCAAGCAGACGCAGCGAAAACGGAAGATCGTTCCAGAGCGTTGGCACGACCGCCTGGAAGGAGCGATCTCCTCTGGTCTTGTAACGGGTACGGGGGACCATGAGCAGGTTCTGATCCTGGGACCTCAGCCTCCGGGAGGGGGTATAAGGACACAACAAGTCTCTAATGTAGGAGGGAGCCTGACCATGCAAGGCTCTGAAGGTCAGCACCAGAATTTTAAAATTGAAACGGAAAGTGACTGGAAGCCAATGAAGGGCTTTTAGAATGGGAGTAATATGGGCCCTTTTGTTTGTGCGAGTCAGTAACCTCGCTGCAGAGTTTTGTACCTGCTGGAGACGAGACAGCGCCTTTTTGTTTAGACAGGAAAATAAGCTGTTACAATAGTCTAAACGGGAAGACACAAAGGCGTGGATAATCATCTCAAGATCATCTCTGGACACAATTGAACGTAGTTTAGAGATTTTCCTCAGTTGGTAAAAACAGTTCCTTGTCAGCAGTTTAGAGTGGTGCTCTAATGACATTGCTTTGTCAAAGATAATGCCAAGATTTCTAAGGCTTGTTTTAGAAGACAAACTCAGGTCGCCCAAATACTGGTGAATCCCTGGCAAAGCGTCATCAGGGGCAAACACCAGCACCTCCGTTTTGTCTGGGTTTAGTTGTAGGGAATTTGCACCGAGCCATTGTTTAACTTGCGCAAGACATTTCAGCAGAGAGCTTAATTTCTGGATCTCAGAGGGCTTAAAAGAGCAGTAAAGCTGAATATCATCCGCAAACAAATGGTAGGAAACATCATCAAAGGTCTGGATCATTTTCCCTAATGGAAGGATATAGAGTAAAAACAAAATCGGGCCCAAAACAGAGCCCTGGGGAACCCCACACAGCAAATCAGCAGGGTCAGACAGGAACTCATTTGCATAGACACTAAAACTCCTCCCCGACAAATACGAGGAGAACCACTCCAAGACTGGTCCAGACATTCCAACCAGGTCACGCAGTCTAGTCAACATGGTTTGATGATTCACAGTGTCAAATGCTGACGAGAGATCTAACAACACAAGAACAGCACATTTTCCAGAGTCCGCGGACATCATAATATCACTGGACACTTTAAGCAGGGCGGTTTCCGTGGAGTGATTCTTACGGAAACCGGACTGAAAAGTGTCGAAAATGTTGTGTTTCTCCAAGAAGGGTACCAACTGATCAGAGACCACCTTCTCCAACACTTTGGACAAAAACGGAAGTTTAGAAATGGGCCTGAAGTTTTTTAAATCTGCTGGGTCCAGATTGGGCTTTTTGAGGAGTGGTTCTACAATTGCGTGTTTGAAAGAACTGGGGAAAACACCAGTTGACAGGGAAAGGTTGATCAGATCGGTAACCCAGGGGCCAATGACATCAAAGACTTTTACAAAAAATCTACAGGGCAGAACATCAGACACACAGAAAGAGGGCTTCATTTTGGTTACCATAGATGAGACATCGGCCTGTGTTACAAGGCTAAAAGAGGACCACTCGTGGGAAACAAGCTCAACAGCACCAGGTGTGCGGAACGAGAGCAGAGGAAGATTATCATTGATATCCTGGAGTTTATCGATAAAATAGTTTAGGAAATCATTGCTGTCAGCTTTACAGAACACAGGTGTAAGAGGAGCAGCAGGACATACAATAGAGTTGATAGTATCAAACAATACTTGAGGTTTTTTCTTGTTCAAAGTGATCAGCTGACGAAAGTAGTCAGATCTGGCATTTTTTATAATTTCGTTTAAAGAAGACATAAGTTCCCTCAGATGCAACCTATGAACCTCAAGTTTGGAAGACTTCCACAGACGCTCAGTTTTTCGACATAGTCTCTTTAAATCACGAATACCATCACTAATCCAGGGACTCGGTGCTTTGCGAGTCACCAGGTTGGATTTGACAGGTGCAACCAGATCCATAATGAACTCACAATGGCTATTAAAGCTGTGGATGAGACTGTCAACATCATTACATTGCAAGAACAGTTCAGAGTTAAACATAGCAGAAAATGTTGCTGTTGTGTTCTCTGTGATGATCCGCCTCTGTGACCTAAGCTCAGAAAGGGCAGAGATTAAATCAAATAAAACACAGTAATGATCACTCATATGGACATCCTCTATACAAAGGTTGGCAACGTTAAGACCAAGTGAAAAAACAAGGTCTAACGTGTGACCCTTTTGATGAGTAGGGCCAAAGACGTGTTGCTCAAAATTAAAAGTTTCAAACATTGTTAAAAGTTCCACTGCTGGGCAGGATGTGCTGTCGTCAACATGAATATTAAAATCTCCAAGGATTAAAACATTTTCCAACTTGATTATTGAAGATAAAAAGTCACTAAAATCCTTTAAAAAGGCAGCAGCAGGTCCAGGGGGACGATAAACCAGCATACAATAAAATGAGCGAGGCGAACCAACTTTAAACATTTGTGATTCAAAGGAAGGGAAGACTTGAGTATTCATCACTTTACAGGTGAAAGTGTCCCTGTAAACCATAGCAAGACCTCCTCCGCGACGAGAGGGGCGGGGCTTCCCAACAACTGAGCAGCCGTCAGGACAGAGTTCATTTAGATGAATAAACTCCTCTTCTCTCTGCCATGTCTCCGTGATGAACATGAAATCCATGTTTTTCATGGTAAACAGTTCATTCAAGGAGAAAGATTTGTTTGCAATAGAACGGGCATTCAATAGGCCAAGCCGAATCAAGGGTGACGTCACGGACTTTGCGTCAGCTGGAGCTGGACACAGCGGGATTGGTCGAAGGCACGAAACACGGTCATGTGCTCTCCATCTGTGACAGGAAGTCAGGTGGTTGTTGACCGGTGTAAACACGGAAAGATATGGAGGCGATGTATCCCAACGATCACAATTCCAACGTTGCACTGGCTCCGGGGAACCGGAGGAGATGACACGGGAGGAGAGCGCGGCGCCACCGCGGCGCACACCAAGGAGAGGAATCCTCCGTAAGCACCTGACCCGGCGATCCAGGGCGTCGGTTCCCAAACGTGGAGCCGACCTGCGTCTAACTTGGACGCCGGACCGACAGCCTCGTTTCCTCTGCCTCCTCTTTTTGCCCGGAGATCGAGACAGCAACACGTACTCAGGTGAGTCCCGCGGGCAAACAAAGGGGGGAGGAAAAGTTTGTTTGTACCTGTCCCACTTACTGTATAGGGACTCCATAGACTCCTTTATGCAAAAAGGAGAGCCACGATCGTAACTCCGGACAGCAGAAACAAATCCATTTGATAGTCGGGCTGATATGACCACATAAATTGCAAAAACACTCAACAAGAGCCGACATAGGAGTCGAGCAGAGGCTTGGCCGAGCACAGGCGCCATCAACATAAGGTTGAACACTGATTCGGGAAAAGTATCTGTTCTCATTCTATTGGATCTAAGTCTGCATTTGACACTGTAGATCATACAATTTTGTTGCACAGATTGCAAACATGGGTTGGACTAAATGGAAAAGTAATGCAATGGTTTAAGTCATACTTGGAGGAGCAAAGCTATTTTGTAAACATTGGAAACTTTGAATCTGACAGATTACCAATGTCCTGTGGGGTTCCTCAGGGATCTGTTCTTGGACCTCTTCTGTTTAGCCTTTATATGCTTCCTTTAGGACAAATTTTACAGAATTGTAAGGTTGATTATCAGAGCTACGCAGATGACACACAACTATATCTATCACTGAACCCAGATGACTATGGTCCCATTGAGGTGTTGTGTGACTGCTTAGAAAAAGTAAACTGATGGATGAGTGAAAACTTCCTTCAACTAAACCATGACAAGATGGAGGTGATTGTCTTTGGTAACAAGGAAAAGAGGACTGCTGTCAGCAAGTATCTGAGTCTGGATCTTTAGAAGATAAAGACCAAGTCAAAAACCTTAGTGTTCTGATTGACTCAGATCTGACATTCAGCATCAGATCAAATCTATCACAAAAACATCTTCTACCACCTAAAGAACATCTCCAGAGTGAAAGGTTTAATGACTCAGAAAGATCAGGAGAAACTGGTCCATGCTTTTATATCCAGCAGACTGGACTATTGTAATGGTCTTCTGACAGGAATCCCCCAAAAGAGCATCAAACAGCTACAGCTGGTTCAGAACGCTGCAGCTCAGGTCTGAACCAGAACAAAGAGGTCAGAACACATTAGTCCAGTTTTAAAGTCTTTACACTGGCTCCCAGTCAGCCTCAGAGGAGACTGTAAAGTTCTGCTGCTGGTTATAAATCTGTGAATGGGTTTGGTCCAGAATACATCAGTGAGATGTTAGTCAGGTATGAACCCAGCAGGTCTCTGAGATCTATGGACACAGGTCAGATAGTGGAGCCCAGAGCTCACAGTAACCATGGTGATGCTGCTTTTAGTTGTTATGCTGCAAAGAAGTGGAACAAACTGCAGCAGAGCTGAAGTCAGCATCACATGTGAACATTTTTAAATCAAAGTTAAAGGAACTTTTTTTCTCTACTGTGTATGATTGAGAGAGATTTATGGTCATATTGATGATGTCATGATGATTTTACTGATGATTTTAATTGATTTTACTGATGATTTTAATTGATTTTACTGATGATTTTAAATGTTCTTATTGATTTTAAACAATTGAATGTTTTATCATGTAAAGCACATTGAGTTGCCTTGAGTATGAAATGCGCTATACAAATAAACTTGCCTTGCCTTGGCAACATGGCCCCTGGTAGGATTTATTGGTATTGATCCTGAGACGTCTGAGATGTTTTTAGATGAAGTAGTTTTTCATCTGAAGGACTGAACAACTATTCCTCAGAAAGATCAAACACACATAATAATAATAATAATAATAATAATAATAATAATAATAATAATAATAATAATAATAATAATAATAATAATAATAATAAATTTCATTACAGTGACTATACGTCTGGTTTTACACTGACACGTCCTCTTTTCACGTCTTGTCTGCACCATCTGGCCAAATTTTACAAACTCATCAAAATGTCTGGGTTTCCCAGGGACCCTGAACACATCAAGGGAAACACGTTCATTAAAATGATCGTAACTCTGCTAATATTTGCCCTATCAGAGAAATTCCATGACAACAGAATAAAGCTGAGTCAGCATGGGACCATGGGATGGAAACATGTGTATATTTAATGATTATTTAATGTTCTGTAAGCCTGAGGTTTTTTAGTTTGTGTTTATTTCTAGTCTGAGATGTTTCTCATTGTTTCAATGATGGAGAAATTTTAAGGAAGTTTATATGAGATTTTTTAATGACAGATTGTTATAATGACAATGTCTTCTGACCTTATGAACAGTTTAGACTGTTTACGCTCTCACTGGTTTTCACACGTTAAAAACAGCTGATCAACCTGGGAGACTTTCACAATAAAAGTCCCAGACCTGGCCGTATCACCATTCCAAGAATGGTGTCGTTCATGGTGTTTCTCCCACACCTCCTCATCTCTTTGGTCTCTTTAATCCATCTTTTAAATGTGTGGCTCTAGATGAGAGAATGTTCCAGTCCATGACGTGGTTATGTCTTCTACACTGATCTGTTACGACTCAATTTTGGTTTTCTTGTTCAGCCTTTTCTGTCTTTTTCTCATTTGTCAGCACAACAGGGTCATGGACTTTTATTTTGAAAGTCTTTTAGCCTGAGCTGCTGTTTTTAACACGTCACACACGGAAATGAGTGACAGCGTTGACAGGAGAACCTGTGTGCAAGGTAAAAAATATCCTTAGCAACTAATACATAAGAAAATAAAGGAAACTTTAAGTCATTATTATTATTAAAATAAGACATAACGAACTCAATCAATTTACAAGACGTTAAAGTGTGTTTTTTTATTTTTCATTAACAGGCTCAGGTTTATTTTATACATTTATATTCAAAGTGTGGCTTCAACACTTCCTGACAAGAACCAGGAAGGAGCTACAGTTAGCATTGATTAGCCTGTAGCTAACTGTAGTTTCACCTTGCGGGGGACTTGATGCCATGAAGTATTTGTACAGCAGTGGGTTCAGGAACAATGTGGATAATCAAAGTGTTTGACTATGACGTAGAACATGGTGGAGATCAGAACCTGCTGCTTTCATCTCACTGGGAATCATTGAAAACCAAAGTGTTGCTGGTTTTATGATCCCACAATGATTATTTGGGTTGTTTTATGGTTTTATTTTAAACTTTTCTGTCACGTTTCAAATTGAAATAAACATAAAGATGTAGGATTATTTATTTTTGTTCATCACATAAAAACACAGTGTTGGCCTCACAGATCAATAAATAACAGATCATTTGCTCAAAAAAAGATGTAAAAAGTTTAAATTACCATTTTAAAGTTTGTTTTGATCTCTACTGTCAGGAAGATTTGGTGCATTGCATTGTGGGATATGAAGTACTGTAGACCTGGGGTTTTCAACCTTGGGGTCAGGACCCCTTGGGGTTGCCAGATGCCTTCAAGAAACTAGGAATATTTTTTTTTTAACAATTTGAGCTCATTTTGCTTATTTTTACTCTTTTTCTACAACTTCACCAAACTCACCATATTTTAACCTATTTTCATTATTTTTTCTTGTCATATTTTGCTCCTTTTAATGTATTTTTGCTACATTTCTCCTATTTCTGACACTTCATCACATTTCAAAGCCTTTTCTACATATTTTTTCCACTTTTATAACATGTCCATCACTTATAAACCATTTCCACCACTTTTCCACCTAATGTCACTGTGACGGAGCAGGTCCGTCACTGACCGCGGCAACAGCACACACACACACACACACACACACACACACACACGCAGCGCGGAACAGTGACAGCTATAAAGCAGACACGTCATCCTCCAAACCTTTCCCTTCTGACAGCGGTTCTGTGTGCAGATAGTTAAATAACATAACCTCTCCTTCCTTCCCCAGTCATAGCGCAACCAAGGGTGCACACTTGGAAGCTCTAGTGGTTAATTGGCATACATGCAAAGCGCTCTTACCTGCAGTCGTCCCATGTAGGGATGAGGAAACGGGGCACATTACTTCCGCCTTTTTTATAGTTTATTGATACCACTAAATGGTCACATGATGTGGGTAATTTAGATATTTATTATTCCTGGGGGAAAATAAGTGTTATCTGGGGTTGATTGAATTTAAAATAGGTAATTAAAAAAACCTATAAATTAATGATGGGGATGACAATGTGTGGAATGGTTTATTGAGAAGAAACTATTCTTTGGGAAAAATAAATCAGGAGATTGATGACGCCCAGTAGGAGGGGCTTTAACTTTAAATACAGGCTGCTATGGCCTAGTGGGGAGAGTTGGTTCTGGGTTACAGAGCAGGTAACACCAGGTGATGACAGAGTTGGCCTGATGAGTCACAGAAGGACTCTATTCAACTTGGTTTTTTTGTTTGTTTTTGTTTCATTGTATCTATTGTAAATAGTATTTTCTCATCATTGTTTTTTCCTGTGCTACACCTTTGGAGGCCGGCTGTAAATAAATTCAAGATCACTAAAATCTTCTGACTACGCCTGTGTTTTGCCCACTCTTTGGAGTGTTTTTGGAAGGACCCCACGACAAATGGTGTCAGAAGTGGGATGGCTAGTCGCAAGAAGATTATCCGGTCCAAAAGAGCACGCACAGGACTACGTTCACAGCAGCTGGACGAGGAATCTGAATGGACTGATCCAGCTTGGGAGGCAATGTCGGCAGCAGAAGAGGAAGCGAATGAGCCCAGACCGGGATCAGCCTCAGCAGGGGCCAATGTCCCAGAAACAGCAAGCAGCACAGGAGGAGGTGAACTGCTTACCATGATGAGAGACTTTATGGCTGCACAGCAGAGGAGAGAAGAGGGCCTGATTGCAGAGCTACGGGGCCTAAGGGTTTCTCTTCCAAACCGGCCTACACCTGCTGCCACTCCTAGCACTGTGACGGCAAGCAGCCCAAGGCTAGACCTGCCAACACCGGCACACCAACATCAGAGGTCCCCATCTGAGGCTGCAGAGACTGTTACCTTTCAGTTGCAGGGTTCCAGCAGCGGACCTCAGCAGCCAAATTCGGAATGGAGGTATTATCAAGACCCTAAAATTCCGCAGTATCAGATGGGTGAGGACATTGAAAACTTTTTGCTGCGCTTTGAGCGCATTGCTAAGACTTGGAAGTGGCCTGAATGTGAATGGGCCTGCCGACTTGTTCCATTGTTGACCGGGAAGGCACTGGAGGCCTACACTGCAATGGACGAAGAGAGAGCCCACTGCTACCCAGACCTGAGAACAGCCCTGTTGACGAAGTTTGACATCTCACCAGAAACATACCGTCAGCAGTTTAGATCCACGAATATCCCGCCTGGTGAGAATCCAACCGAGACCTACCATCGCCTAAAGGGGCTCTACAGACGTTGGGTCAGGCCGGAACAGCATTCCAAGGAGGAAATCGGCGAGACTATCATCTTGGAGCAGCTTCTTCGGATGCTTCCAGTGGAGGTGAGGACCTGGGTAAAGGAGCACGAGCCAGTGGAGGGTCTTCCTGCAGCCAGGCTGGCTCTACAGTACCAGAACGCGAGGAAGGGTATCTCCACTCCACGCAACATCGGTACACCTCAACGGGCATCCTTCCAGCGACCTCAAACGGGGCCATGTTGGGGGAAGAGCAGCCTTGAACCTTCAGGTGATGTCAAATCTGTCCCAAACCAACGTGGACTGGGTAAGAACCTTGTTTGTTTTTACTGCCAGCAGCCAGGACACAAAGCTTCTGTGTGCCCCATACGCAAAGCTAAAGTCACAGGCGCTTGCTATGCACCCCGACTTGAAGCAAGTTCTAGCGGGGACATGGCTGTGAAGACTAAACTTAAAACTGTGATGGTCAATGGACAGCTGGTAACAGCATTATTGGATACTGGTAGTTTTATGTCCCTGGTTAAACAAAGCCTGGTACCAGTAGGTAGTATGGACTACAGCAGAACCGTAGACATTTCGTGTGTACATGGTGACAAGCATTTTTATCCAAAAAGTGATCTTACCATTACCATTGATGAACAACCCTATCTTATGACAGTGGGGGTAGTTGAACATTTACCTGTTGATGTCATTTTGGGGTGTGACTTACCAGTGCTTTTAGATTTGCTACATGACAATGACAGAAAGACTGATACGGTTGTGGAAAATCCCAGAGTATTGGATACAAATGTAAATGTTTCATGCCCTGTTAGTACCAGAGCCCAAACAAAAACTGGTGTCCAACCGCTCCCAGACCTCGACAGTAGTCTGTGTGACGGTGGCACTAAGGGGCCAAGGAAATCACGCCGCCAACGGCGCTTTGAAAAACAACTAATGGTATCTCCACCGGTCAGACAGGATTTGTTGGGTGAGAAAATGTGGGATGTACCTGAAAATATTTCTGAGTTGCAAAAGTGTGATGCAACATTGAGACCTTTGTTTGCTAAAGTGACTGAAGAGAATATCAGAGATTGTGTGGGAAAAGATATATTTATGATTGAGAATGATGTGCTTTACTGTGTTTCGGTTGAAGCTAAACGGCTTGTGATCCCAGCAAAGTGTAGAGACCTTGTCATGCATCTCGGACACACACTCCCATGGGCAGGACATTTAGGTCGCCACAAAACGTATATCCGGGTTAGTTCACGGTTTTATTGGCCCTCAATGTACTCTGATATTCAGAAATACTGCACTACATGCCCCACATGTCAGAAAACTTCTGCTGCCCGCAGGTCTGACCGGGCGTTTCTGCAGCCCCTGCCAGTTATCTCTACGCCATTTCGCAGAATCGCCATGGACATTGTGGGCCCACTCGTGAAAAGCAGCAGTGGTCATCAATACATCTTGGTCGTATGTGACTATGCCACAAGATTTCCAGAGGCATTTCCCCTCCGCTCCATCACCGCTCCAGCTGTGGTGCGTGCCTTGGTTCAACTCTTCTCCAGGGTGGGAATACCGGACCAGATCCTAACCGACCAAGGCACAAACTTCACCTCCAGGCTGATGCAGCTCCTCTACAACCAACTGGGCATCACCGGACTCAAAACCACCCCGTATCACCCTCAGACTGATGGTCTGGTTGAACGATTCAACCAGACGCTGAAGAGGATGCTCCAGAAGTTTGTAGACGATACAGGGAGGGACTGGGATCGCTGGCTGCCCTTCCTGCTTTTCGCTTACCGGGAGGTTCCTCAAGCATCAACAGGTTTTTCACCGTTTGAGTTGTTGTACGGCTGGGATGTTCAGGGACCCCTTGATCTTCTCCGTAAAGGGTGGGAAGCCCCTTCAACCACGACCAGCGACAAAGGAGTGGTCCAGTATGTGTTGGAGATGCGAGAGCGGCTTGCAAAGTATCTAGAGGAGGCAGAGGTCAACCTGCGTGAAGCTCAGAAAAGCCAGAAGACTTGGTATGACCAACAGGCTCGCCATCGAGAGTTCCAGCCAGGACAGAGGGTACTGCTACTCCTCCCATCCTCAACCAGCAAACTCCTGGCAAAATGGCAAGGCCCCTATACCATTACACGGAAGATGGGCCCGGTCACCTATGAGGTCCACCAACCAGAAAAAAAAAGACAAAAACAGATATACCACGTAAACCTTCTAAAAGAGTGGAAAGAACGACCAGACCAGTCCCCTGGGATGGCTATGCTGGTGAGGGAAGTAAACCTGGAAGACGAAGAGGATGTTGGGCTGTTACCTCCTGAACCGCCTGTTTCTCCAATTCTGGCTCATCTGACTCCAGTACAAGCTGACCAGCTTCTCCAAGTCTTCAAGCAGACTTCATCACTGTTTTCGGCCAGCCCTGGAAAAACAACAGTGGTTGAGCATGTCATCCGCCTGAAGGAGAGTCAACCGATCCGCCAACGACCCTACCGTGTACCACAACATCTAGTGGCAAAGCTGCAACAAGAGGTGGAGGAGATGCTGAAGCTGGGTGTGATTGAGCAGACAAACGCTGAATGGTGCAGCCCAGTAGTAATTGTTTTTAAGAAGGATGGGTCTCTTCGCATATGCATTGATTTTAGGAAGCTGAACTCAATCTCAGAGTTTGACGCCTACCCAATGCCAAGAATTGATGACCTCCTGGAGAAGATTGGGGCAGCAAAATACATCACTACATTGGACTTGTGTAAAGGCTACTGGCAGGTTCCTCTGGAGAAGTCAAGCCGACCCTATACGGCATTTAGGACACCAGCTGGCCTTTTTCAATTTACAGTAATGCCATTTGGTCTCCATGGGGCACCAGCAACCTTCCAGAGATTAATGGATCGGGTTCTCCAGGAGTGTGGATACTGCAGTGCTGCGTACCTTGATGATGTTGTGATCTACAGCAACACATGGGAGGATCATGTTCAACATCTGACACTGATCTTGGGAAAGATTAAGGAAGCTGGACTGACTCTTAATCCTTCTAAGTGTGAATGGGCACGTCAGGAAACACGTTACCTTGGTTACCTACTAGGCCGAGGAGAGGTGCGACCACAAGTGGATAAGGTTGAAGCTATCCAGAAGTGCTCTCGACCTCGGACTAAGAAGGAGGTACGGTCTTTCCTGGGGCTAGTTGGCTGGTACAGGAGGTTCGTGCCACAATTTGCAACCATTGCTGCACCACTCACAGCGCTCACGAGTAAAGATCAGAAAAACCCGGTGACCTGGTCTAAGGACTGTGAGACGGCTTTCACCAAGTTGAAGACCTTGCTGTGTTCCTCACCTGTCCTGAAAAGTCCAGATTTTAACCAAAAGTTCCTGGTTCAAGTAGATGCATCAGCAGTGGGCCTTGGAGCGGTTTTGGCGCAAGGAGATCTTGGTAAAGAGCGTCCCATCCTGTATCTGAGTCGCAAACTACAGCCACGAGAAACCAGGTATTCCACTGTGGAAAAGGAGGGCTTGGCCATCAAGTGGGCATTGGAGAGCCTGCGATACTACCTGCTTGGAAGAGAGTTTGACCTGGAAACAGATCACCGTGCCCTTACCTGGATCAACTCAATGAAAGATCAAAACAGTCGCCTGACCCGATGGTATCTTTCTCTTCAGCCGTTCAAGTTCCTCATCCGACACCGATCAGGAAAGACGAATGTGGTGGCTGACTACCTGTCAAGGTTTCCGCACATCGGTAACCTCCCAGAAGAGAGGGATGATGTGACGGAGCAGGTCCGTCACTGACCGCGGCAACAGCACACACACACACACACACACACACACACACACACGCAGCGCGGAACAGTGACAGCTATAAAGCAGACACGTCATCCTCCAAACCTTTCCCTTCTGACAGCGGTTCTGTGTGCAGATAGTTAAATAACATAACCTCTCCTTCCTTCCCCAGTCATAGCGCAACCAAGGGTGCACACTTGGAAGCTCTAGTGGTTAATTGGCATACATGCAAAGCGCTCTTACCTGCAGTCGTCCCATGTAGGGATGAGGAAACGGGGCACATTACTTCCGCCTTTTTTATAGTTTATTGATACCACTAAATGGTCACATGATGTGGGTAATTTAGATATTTATTATTCCTGGGGGAAAATAAGTGTTATCTGGGGTTGATTGAATTTAAAATAGGTAATTAAAAAAACCTATAAATTAATGATGGGGATGACAATGTGTGGAATGGTTTATTGAGAAGAAACTATTCTTTGGGAAAAATAAATCAGGAGATTGATGACGCCCAGTAGGAGGGGCTTTAACTTTAAATACAGGCTGCTATGGCCTAGTGGGGAGAGTTGGTTCTGGGTTACAGAGCAGGTAACACCAGGTGATGACAGAGTTGGTCTGATGAGTCACAGAAGGACTCTATTCAACTTGGTTTTTTTTGTTTGTTTTTGTTTCATTGTATCTATTGTAAATAGTATTTTCTCATCATTGTTTTTTCCTGTGCTACACCTTTGGAGGCCGGCTGTAAATAAATTCAAGATCACTAAAATCTTCTGACTACGCCTGTGTTTTGCCCACTCTTTGGAGTGTTTTTGGAAGGACCCCACGACAGTCACATATGTTCACCTATTATTGACACTTTTAAACTCTTTTCACTATATTTCATGATTATTTTTTTTGCCAATTTAACCACATTCTGAATTTGTCATGAAAAATTATTTGCCAGTTTAAACTAATTGTTCCAATATTGACACTTTGAACCCTTTTTACCACTTTTTCTGTCCTTTTTTTGGCCACTTTAATTTGCAATTTTTAACAATTTCTGTAGTTTTTTCACTTGAACCCATTTTATTTGTGATGACTATAATAATAATAAACAGTGGATAATATTCAGATGAATAAATACATGTGGTTATCTCAGATTCATAGAACAATAGACCATCATTTTACAGGTACAGTGGGGGTCTCCGCTCTCTAGAACCTTTATTTTGGAGGTCAAGGGCTGAAAAGGTTGAGAATAATAAAGTGTTTTACTTCATTCTAACCATGTTTTTGGTGTTTCTTCACCAGACAAGACAAGAAGAAAGATTAGGTAAAATAACTCAAATCTAGTGATGATTGGTGGAGCTCTGAGCTCAATGAATCTACTGACATCCACACTTTAATAAGGCCAAAGATCTCTGGAGAGGTAGAACAGAGCTTAGGAAACCAGGGTGTCTGTGTGGGAGGTTCTAAAAGACATGATGGGAGGTCAAAGGTCATTCACAGTGAACATATTCAGAAAGAGGCGGAGCCTAATTGGTCTCTGCTCCCTGGAGACTCTAAAGTAGGTCTGTCGTGAGTGGTATTACACACTGTTAATAGGTTCAAGCAGGGATGCTCTCATTATTCAGAGCCAGTGTTGACACTGGGAGCTAAAGGAGAAACGGAGAAAAGGAGAGGAGGAGCAGGAAGTGATGGATGGGAGCAGACACCAGAGCAGCAAAATGAGCAGGAAACTCTTTATTCTTTCACCTCTCAGACTTTTCTGATTCACTTTACTCTCAGTTTCACCCCAGAGTGTGTTTTATAATGAATAGTTCATTAATCATGATTACTACTGTTAAAGGATCCCCTCAGAACACTATGAGAATATTAACTAGTACTTTCTGAGCAGAACTTCTATGTTTCATATAGAAAATGTCTCATATTCTGTTTATAGACAGGTTCTGTGTTGACATGTTGCTTATGTGGAGGTTTCTGAGGTTGATTATTACTGAGTTTATGACCACTTCAGTCGTCCAATGGGAGCAGAGTCATGTGATTCTACCAACCTCCACATTAGAAAATCTTCAACCATCAAACCAGTCCACCAATGGTGGTGGTGATGGTGATGGTGATGGTGGTGATGGTGATGATGGTGATGATGGTGGTGATGATGATGGTGATGGTGGTGGTGATGGTGATGATGGTGATGGTGATGGTGATGGTGATGGTGGTGGTGATGGTGATGGTGGTGATGGTGATGGTGATGGTGATGTGATGGTGGTGGTGATGGGGATGGTGATGGTGATGGTGATGGTGATGTTTATGGTGATGGTGATGGTGGTGATGGTGATGGTGATGGTGGTGATGGTGATGGTGATGTGATGGTGGTGGTGATGGTGATGGTGATAGTGATGATGGTGGTGATGGTGATGGTGATGGTGATGGTGATGTTTATGGTGATGGTGATGGTGGTGATGGTGGTGATGGTGATGGTGGTGGTGATGATGATGATGGTGATGGTGATGGTGATGTGATGGTGGTGGTGATGGGGATGGTGATGGTGATGTTTATGGTGATGGTGATGGTGGTGATGGTGATGGTGATAGTGATGATGGTGGTGATGGTGATGGTGATGGTGATGTTTATGGTGATGGTGATGGTGGTGATGGTGGTGATGGTGATGGTGGTGGTGATGATGATGATGATGGTGATGGTGATAGTGATGATGGTGGTGATGGTGATGGTGATGTTTATGGTGATGGTGATGGTGGTTGTGATGATGGTGATAATGGTGGTGATGGTGATGATGGTGATGGTGATGGTGATAGTGATGATGGTGGTGGTGATGGTGATGTTTATGGTGATGGTGATGGTGGTTGTGATGGTGATGGTGATAATGGTGGTGATGGTGATGGTGGTGATGGTGATGGTGATGTTTATGGTGATGGTGATGGTGATGATGGTGATGATGGTGATGGTGATGATGGTGATGGTGATGGTGATGATGGTGGTGATGGTGGTGGTGATGGTGATGGTGATGGTGATGGTGATGGTGATGGTGATGGGGGTGGTGGTGATGGTGATGGTGATGGTGATGTGATGGTGGTGGTGATGGGGATGGTGATGGTGATGGTGGTGATGGTGATGGTGATAGTGATGATGGTGGTGATGGTGATGGTGATGGTGATGTTTATGGTGATGGTGATGGTGGTGATGGTGATGGTGGTGATGGTGATGGTGATGGTGATGGTGGTGGTGATGGTGATGGTGATAGTGATGGTGATGGTGATGGTGTTGGTGATGTTTATGGTGATGGTGATGGTGGTGATGGTGATGGTGGTGATGGTGATGGTGATGTGATGGTGGTGGTGATGGGGATGGTGATGGTGATGGTGGTGATGGTGATGGTGATAGTGATGATGGTGGTGGTGATGGTGATGGTGATGGTTGACTGGTGATGTGATGGTGATGTTTATCGAGTGAGGTGTTTATGGTGATGGTGATGGTGGTGATGATGATGATGGTGATGGTGATGGTGATGGTGGTGATGTTGATGGTGATGGTGATGTGATGGTGGTGGTGATGGGGATGGTGATGGTGATAGTGATGATGGTGGTGATGGTGATGGTGATGTTTATGGTGATGGTGATGGTGGTTGTGATGATGGTGATAATGGTGGTGATGGTGATGATGGTGATGGTGGTGATGGTGATGGTGATGGTGATGGTGATAGTGATGATGGTGGTGGTGATGGTGATGTTTATGGTGATGGTGGTTGTGATGGTGATGGTGATAATGGTGGTGATGGTGATGGTGATGGTGGTGATGGTGATGGTGATGTTTATGGTGATGGTGATGGTGGTTGTGATGATGGTGATAATGGTGGTGATGGTGATGATGGTGATGGTGATGGTGGTGATGGTGATGGTGATGGTGATGGTGATGGTGATGGTGATAGTGATGATGGTGGTGGTGATGGTGATGTTTATGGTGATGGTGGTTGTGATGGTGATGGTGATAATGGTGGTGATGGTGATGGTGGTGATGGTGATGGTGATGGTGATGTTTATGGTGATGATGGTGATGGTGATGATGGTGATGGTGATGGTGATGGTGATGGTGATGGTGATGGTGATGTGGTGATGATGGTGGTGGTGATGATGGTAGTGATGATGATGGTTATGGTGATGATGGTAGTGATGATGATGGTGATGGTGATGGTGGTGATGGTGATGGTGATGGTGATGGTGGTGATGGTCATGGTGATGATGGTAGTGATGATGATGGTGATGGTGATGGTGGTGATGGTGATGGTGATGGTGATGGTGATGGTGACGGTGATGGTGATGGTAACTGTGATGGTGATGGTGACGGTGATGGTGGTGGTGATGGTGATGGTGATGGTAACTGTGATGGTGATGGTGACGGTGATGGTGATGGTGATGGTGATGGTGATGGTGACGGTGATGGTGATGGTGATGGTGGTGATGGTGATGGTTGTGGTCATGGTGGTGATGGTGGTGATGGTGATGGTGGTGATGGTGGTGATGGTGATGGTGGTGGTGGTGGTGGTGGTGGTGGTGGTGGTGGTGGTGGTGGTGGTGGTTGTGGTGGTGGTGGTTGTGGTGATGGTGATGGTGATGATGGTGGTGGTGATGGTGATGGTGATGGTGATGGTGATGGTGGTGGTGATGGTGATGGTGATGGTGATGGTGATGATGGTGATGGTGATGGTGATGGTTTATACTCATATTGCTCATTAGTCTAAATGTTGACATAAATATTGATCATTTCTGAATCAACAACAACAAAAGTTGATGAGTCATGAAGTGACGAGGGCTCTAAATAATGTGTGAAACATTGAGCTAATATTCACTAAATGTCTATGAGCTTCTTTACTTAAATCATGAACATGTTTCATCATGAGCAGTTGAAAGGTCGCCATAGTAACCATGTGTATCTATTCTACATCCATGTGACTAATGTGTTCATTTATTCACAGCCACTGTTTACTCTGTTTCTTTGAGCAGTGAATCTTCCCTCTAATAATGACTAACAGCACTAAATTAGTCACAAAAACATAAATCACACTTTTATCAACACTTATGAACCCAACATGAGCTCAGAGTGTAAAATATAAAAAGAATAATGTGTGTGTTTGGAGCGTTGATGGAATGTGTTGGATTGTTTTCCTACTTCCTGTTCTATGATTAACCAGCCAATCACAATGATTCTCAGCCTGCGTTTAACAGTAAAACGTTCTAATTGACTTTTTGTCATATTTACTAAAGCTGTCACTATGTAAGGACAGTTTTACATCAAACTAGTAGTTTGTGTGAAAAAAACAAGCTCATTGAGCCCCGCCCACTGCTGCTCCTGCAGCCTTTGGCAGATTGCCAGAATGCACTGCGACTTAGAAAAATGAACCAATCCAAATGATTGTGTTAGATGGGCTGTCTGACAGCTGTGGCTCACAGGCCCCGCCCCATCCAGGGCTGTAGCACCATCTTTTTTAATTAAATTAATTCAATTCAATTCAACTTTATTTGTATAGCGCAATTTACAACAAAGTCATCTCAATGTGCTTATCAAAATATAAAATTCAGAATAAGAAATAAAAACCAACAAGATCAGAATCAGAATCAGAATTAACTTTATTGACCAAGAGTGTATGAATACACACGAGGAATTTGTCTTGGTGACCTGTGCTCTCTCAGATAGTGTAACATTAAATAATAACAATCAACTAGAATAAAGAAAAATAAATAAAAAAAGAAGTATAAACATAAATATAAGAGTAGTTTGACTAATATGTGCAAACTAAATTAAATAACAAGATAATAATAATAATAATAATAATAATAATAATAATAATAATAATAATAATAATAATAATAATAATAATAATAACGAAATAAAATAAAAAAACAATAATGAAAATAAGATAATAGTGCAGTAGTGCACAAATCACCCCCAGCCTGTGAGCCAGATAGCAGAACCATAGGTGACATGTAGGAGGTAGCAGCACACCTTTGGGTGAGAGATCATCCAAGCTCAGCAGAGCTCAGAGGAAGAGGAGGAAATGGCTCTACGTATGAGAGTTGACGTTCCAGCAGCGCACAGCAGTGCACACTCCACCAGATGTGGTGGAGTGTGCACTGTGGCAATGGTGAGATAAAACCATAAAAAAAGGGGGAACGCAGTGACTCTCTGCATGTCGGGGAGGAAGAGGAAGTTACGTGTGTGCAGACTGACGAACGCCAAAATACAGTAAGAAATACATTCAACTCTGACCCAGATAGATAAATAATAATAATTTTATCATCAAAAGCCTGGTCTCAGTGTTTTTTGTGTGTGTTTTATATAAGGAAACAATGTTCAGATGTTAGAGTCACTAAAGCAAAAAAATAAATAAAAAATTAGCTTTAAAGTCACTGACATGGTTTTATAGAAAAAGGCTTTTTTCTCTGAAACTGAAGATTGATTTCCATTTAATTTGTGTATTATTGAGTAGATCATTTACACAATGATTCATGGTTTCTCTGACTTATTGCTTTCCGCTACAACCAAATTAAAAGCTCCAAAGGGCCAATTTGGCCCCCGAGCCTTGAGTTTGACACGTGAGTTAGAGGATATTATTGTTTAAAAAAAACCCAAAAGCATTGACGTGCCCTGAGGGAATCTGATGTTTTATTATTATTTTATTATTGATTTAATGACATAAGATAGAAAACAATGAATCAATAAAATACATGATATTAATAATAAGTACAGTATATATACTGTACCCTACTTGTTATAAGTGTGCTGCACTAGATAAAAATACTTAGAACCTCTCAAACTAATCAGAACACGTTGAGGCCAATCACTAACTACTCATTTTGAAATAGAAAAATGTAAATTTGAAGAGACAGGAAATGAAAAAGAGCTCATCAGTCACTTTAGTTTCGTTAACACATTTATTCAACCAGAATCCATTCATGTTCTGAACCACTTCCTCCTTTTCAACTTGTTTTATTTTATTTGAATTCATATTTTAAGTGTCTATATTTATATTATTGCATCACAAAGTTCTACATTTTGTATTTTTATCTGATTGATGGTGTTTTTTCCTAATGTCTAGTTCTGAATTAGTGCAAAATAAACATCTGCTTCTCACTGAGGCTCAATAAACTGTATTATGTTAAAATGAGGTCCAGTTCTGGTCTCTTAGGTTCACTATGTGTGACTTTGTGTTTCTCCTCAGATACTTAGTAGCTTTGGACCCATTTGTGTTCATTCATTAATGCTAATTATTCACTAATAACCATTTATAGAACCATTTAGACGACACACTTTTGAGATTAGATAATGCTTTATTCGTACCACAGTGGGGACATGTTTGGTCTGTGTGACTAAAACAGTGAATTATTGAGTCTAAATGAAGCCCTGGTATCTCTGAACCATGTCAAGTGCAACAAACGGCCCTAAAACTCAGGTTAATGCTAAATAATAACAATAATAATAATAAAGAAATACTTCTATTAGATGAACATCCATTAATGTGAGCAGAAAGATGAAGGGTGATAAAGTTGAGCTCATTTGTGGTTTCACACACTGGGAAATTAACAGAAACTTCTCATTTCCAGTGTTGCTCACTGGGAAACGCTCTTTCACCCTCAGTAGTGTCTCACAGGAAATCCTTCCAACCTATTTGCTTTAAACAGAAATAAAGCCACTGGGATTTGACATTCCTCTTTTTAAAGCTCTTATCTTATTAAAATGATTCCCCAAACAGATCTTTGTTCTAAAAGCTCCAAGAGGTTTGGATTTTTAGATACGTCAGAATATTGACAATCAACCTGTTTCATGAAGCAGGATTAGTATGTGATTAGTTTAAACAGCTCTGAAGGAGTTTTCCTGATGTATTAGTATTATCTATTTTCACTGGATTAACACAGAATCAATAAATGTTCCAGATACAGAACAAACACACTGAAACAAAGAAGGTTTTCCTTGCCGCCATGATGAATTCATGTTGGGTGTGGGATACATATGTATGTGTATATACGTATATATGCATATGTGTGTATCCATAAAATGAAGAGTCCATCCTTAAGACTGCTCTACTGTAAAGTGCCTTGAGATACCATTGGTTATGATTTGGCGCTATACAAATAAAGATTGATTGATTGATTGATTGATTGACTGAGGTTCTGACTTTAAAGACCACATCTTCTCTGACTTCATCTGAATGACTCAATAGGTCAAATTAAATGATTAAAAAACATTTCACTAATTAATTGCAAATCTGATTGTAATAAATCATGATTAATTATATCTTCTGAGACACTACATTGTTAAGTAACTGTACATAAATTATGTTTATTGATTCACAGGCCTAGTTTTAAAGGGGCAGTATTATTATTATTATTATTATTACTATTATTATTATTATTATTATTATTATTATTATTATTATTATTATTATTATTATTATTATTATTATTATTATTTAGCTACAGTGATATACATTATTTAGCCTCATTCAGAGGATCAAAGATGAAATAGTTCTGTTTCCTCCCACACTTGTTATTCTACATTTTATAAAAAGTCAGCTCTAAACGGGACAGTTGGATTTTTCTCCCCTAATGACTCATAAGGTGGAAACTCCTCCTCCTGACAATCCTGGCTCCTCCTACCCTATAAGAATGTAAGTTCCTCCCTCTCAAACTACCTCACAGGTAAAACAAACATAACAAAGGCAGGTTGATATCACAGTTAATATCACAGTTAATATCACAGTTAATATCACAGTTAATATCACAGTTAATATTACAGTTAATATCACAGTTAATATCACAGTTAATATCACAGTTAATATATTTACGTTCAGTTTAAAGATAATCTGAAGCGCAGCGTGAGCGCTCACAATCTGTTTCATTTTTAGCAGACGTTATATCGCCTTGTCTTAAATGGAATATTCCTGAGGTCAGAAGCGATGAGGACAATAAATGCAGCTCATGTGAGTGTATGAAACAGCTGACAGTTGAGAGTTTATTTCCCTGCTACGCAGCGCGAGTGCTCATAATCAGTTCCACTTTTAGTAGCCGTTATACCACGTCGTATCACCTTTATGGGATGATCTGAGTGGTTGTGACTCAATGTGACGCAGCGGTTGGTCAAAACAATGGACTATCATGTTAAATGAACTATTCCTGTGGTCAGGAGAGGTGAGGAGGAGAAGGAAGATGGTTCATGATTTACTGCTAATGTTATAAACACACCCTGAATCAGTGTTTGTCACACTCACAATAGTCTCTTAAATATCCATGTTTTACTGTAATGTGCAGTTTTTAGGCTGAAAACAATAACAGGAGCGTGTGAACTGCAAAAGAAAATTGCTATGGTAATAACGCTGTGGGGTGGAGTCAGCTTCTACAGACACGCCCACTCATACACATACAGGAAAGCCCCATAACAGCCTGTTTTTAGGAAAGTGACTTTTCAGAGGCTAAAACTATGGAAAACAGGCGAGTTTGGGAAAATGAATCTCAGATACTGTTGTTGGGGTTCTGAGAACAAATATTATAGTTCTGGACCTTTAAAGGTGCAGTCCGCAACTCTCAGATCCCTCGCTCCCCCTCCCTCTCCGCTGCTCTCTTGCCCTGCCTCCAAACTTCCCAAAGTCCCTTCCTCAGAGCAGCTAACAAGCTAACGTTACCCCGACAGCAAATTCACAGTAATATAACATGCTCTGTTAAAATCATATTACTGCAGCACTTCTCTCTCTCTATGTGCACACACCTCAGCAGCAGCAGCAACAACACAGTGTCACTTACAGCAGCACATACGGAGGCTGCTGCACACACACAAACAACACATGCACTACAGAGTTCCAGTGTAACAATTACAAATCAAGCATAATGTAAATCAAGCAGCAGTAATTACCTTTCAAGCAGAAAAGTCACCAATTCCACTTTGTACTCTGTACTTTACTCACACAAACTAGTTTGATGTAAAGCAGTCCTTACATAGTGACAGCTTTAGTAAATATGACAAAAAATCACTATAAGAGTTGCAGACTGCAGCTTTAATATGTAGCGTTGGTTGGTCTCACGTGGTCCAGTGATAGACGTGTGTCCCTCACTGTGAGAGGCTCCACTGAGCCTCACCTTCTACTAATATAACGTAATCAAAGACCAGATGAGACGAGCTTTTCCATAATTCAAAGCAGCGTTGGTGCTAGCAGCTAAAGGCTAATTGTGTTTCCGTTCCTATAATCAATCATAAGGCTGTGACTGATTGAAAAATGGCTGGTGCAGCCTAAGGATTGATGACCCACGGTTTCATCAATGATTCCTGACTAATGAACAAATATTATACAGTGAAGGATCAATTATTGTTCATAGAAATCTTCCTGTAATGAAGCTCCATCTGTGAAGCTAAAGGTTCAATTCTCCAGCCTCGCAGGAAACCATCAGCATCTCCTTGACTCATCACGTTCTTTAACCTGAACTGAACTGTTAGCTCAGTGTGGCCTCCTTAAAGAGGCGGAGCCTAAATCCAGCACTACTGTGCTTTGTTAAACTTTATTTACATCAGTTAATGTTTTAGGGTCACACTGGCTCACACAAACTGGGATGTTACATAAAAGCATTTATTCTGTCCCAGACATTAACAACAGGCATGAAGTTGTTTACTAAACGCACAAAATGTCTCCAAAGACGCACAAAAATTACAAAAATACACAAAACGACTACAAAAGTCCACACACAGCAATGACACATAATGACTCAACACACACACATAAACAGAAAAAAAACTCAGAACGCCTCAAAAACATACAAAATGACACAAAACATATACAAATAACCAAAAAACATACATAAATTACAGAAAATTACACAAAATGACAAAAAAATCCCCACACAACACTTTTAACATTTTAAATAACAAGAAACACACATAATGAAAAGAAAAACCCAGAATTCCTCAAAAGTGCAAAAAATGACACAAATGAACAAAAAAAACCAAAAAAAAAAAACTCCAAAAACATAAAACTACAATTTGACAAACAAAATACCTGAAAAATATTCAAAACAACAGCTACATACAAATAAAACACAGAGTTTAGAGAAAAAAATATATAAAATGAATTAAAAATCACACAAAATGACAAGAAAAATACACAAATTCTTTAGTTTTCAGAAACTTCTCAGAACACATTTTTTAATCAGTCTTTTAAATTAACGCATCCCTCGAGATGCGTTCAATGTCCCTGGGAAACCTGGACAATTTCATTAATTAGTAAAATATCCCCAGGCAGCCCTGGGTAAACCTATGGTTATCATACATGTCATCATTATTTAATAATGAATGTAAAACATAAAATGTAGTGTTATAGTTTGGTCACATGGTGAGATTTATAAAGTTTTATTACCTGTGAATATATAGAATGTTGGTGTTGTTTACCATATCTGCATTGAAAAAGGAACCTTGGGATGAAATATTAATTAGAACATATTTTCAAAAAAATATCAAATGAATATTGATTCACTGTAACACATCTGTAACCTTTGCACAACAGAAACACAATATATTATTACTGTAAATATCATGTCTGCTATTCAACTGTATATTACAATAGTTAGTATATTTGCACACACTTAGTTATAATAAAGCTTTTCATCTGTAAACTATTCTTATAAACTAATAATCACACTATGTTTTGTCTGTTAACTCACGCTATGAGATGATTATTTTAATTGTCCCAATATAAATACAGTTTAACTGTATTATTCTGTGACCTTTGACATATAAACAGTGTTTTCAAAGATCAAACTACTTATATGTAACTCTACTGTAAACTCTACTGTAGTCCAGTCATCACATTTATAAACTATCTTAGTCATCTAGGATCTGTGAACCCTCAGAAAATCAGCTGATCACATTATTTTCATCGTTTCTAATTCTCCTCCCGTCTGCATTGACTCCTCCCACCACAGCGCCATGTTTAGAGTAAATGAATCACTATGAAGAGGTTTACACACATAGAGCTTTGACTCTTTATTACACGTCAGCAGTGACGTCATAGTGTTTGTAACTATCGTCACCAGTGCTCACAGATTTATAGATATAGATATAGATATAGATATAGATATAGATATAGACAAACAAACAAAACAATATAATATGTTGTCACTATTATTTTATCAGAAACACACCAGTTTTTAAGGGTTTAATTTTTCTGTTTCTGGTTTAATTTAATTAAACTAAAAACAACCAGTTTTTTCAAATTATTTACTTGTTTTTAAAATGAATGAACAAAATAACAAAGCGTATTATATGATATATATTATTATTATAAATACTAGACTTCATGTTGTTGATCAGATCCCAGTGTTGTTTGTATCTCAGAGTGAAATAGATTCACTAGCTGTAGTTTAAAGAACTCTCATCGTAGACTTAAATGTAGTTTTGATCACATTTAATTATTGCTATGAATTATTCAACCATAAAATGTTCCACTTATTGAAATCAAACTCTAAGTGTTTTATTTCATTCTTTGATCATTTTTCATTTATAGCCAAGGACAAATTCAGCTGCTCAAGATCCAAGAAAAGTTCAATCACTGAACTCTGAACTTCTTTGTTGCTGATGTTTGGCTTTTCTCTACGTCAAGTTGAATAACACAAACTGTTGCTATGGTTACTAATTCTTAATTTAAAACCATACAAATAGAAAAAGTAAAAACTATAGACTGATCATTTCTGTGTGCTATCATTAATATAAATACTTCATGATAAAATAAACTCTATATGTGTTTACATTCACTAAACATGGAGATATTTTTGCTAAGACGTCACTTATCCCACATGTCCAGGTTGTGTTGTTCATTCAACCATTGCAGAAACCATTTCAGATTCATCATATTTCTCTGTTATTGATCTGTAACTAAACTCACTACAAAGCTAACTGGGCTCATTAGTAACAGAGATTATTTACTGTACATTTTAAATCATAATTCTACATAAAACCACCAACAATGGGATGATACAAAAAAGCAGTTCCAAAAAACATAAAGATTAAAATAAATAAATAAAGGAGACGTGTACCCCCATTTTAGAAACACTGTCTTAGATTAATAAACATATGATCATTTGCTCAAAAAGATGTAAAAGGTAAAATAACCACTGGAACGTTTGTTATGATCTCCACTGTAAACTCTCTCTTATTGACATTGAACAGTTTGTTCTTCTGAACTATCTTCTGCTTCTCTCTGTTGTTATGTCTGCTGTCCATGTCTGTAGAGCTAATAGGAGCTTCTATCTGCATTTATTCTACCAAAATGATGGAATTGGATCAGCTGGTCTCTCTACTCTATTGGTTGAATTTCTCAACAAGGAGAGTGAGAAATGAGAGCCTGTAAGTCCTGAGGATGTAGAAGATGTCCACCAGACCAGATTGGAATTATGACAACACGACTTCTGCTGATCAGAACTGGTATTTTCCTGATTTATCGTAAATTCGTATTACATTGGCAGCATTATTGAAGCTGCTAGTCATCAATGGAGGGGGCCGAACTCTCAGAACTCAGAACTGTGGAACCCTGGAACTCTAAGGAGGAGTGGAGAGTTTGGGTCAAGGGAAATGGCCACATTATTGGATTATTGATTATTGACCAATAGGGTCAATAGGGCTGGTAGTCAAATGTTGTGACTAGCCAGTCATCAGCCCCCCTGAGAACAGCCTGTTCAAGGTTGTTTTAATCTCAACCTTATGTATGTAGATCTGATGTTCTATCCTCTCCTCCTCCCCCATCATCATCTAGACTTTCTATCTTCTTAGGTCATCATATCATCTGATTGTCAGAGTGAAAGCAAAGGTTTTATTTTGTCTAATGCCTCAACCAGTCCCCCCCCCCCCCCTCCCCCCTCCCCCCATCCAAGCCAAGGGAAGGTGTCCATGGAGTGCCCAGAGGCTGGAATCCTCTCCCTCTCTGCCCCGCCCCTCCAACAACATCCCTCCCTGAACTGAAACACTTCTATGAATAATGAGGAAGTTTGATCAGCTGAATGAGGTACCACCTCTATCCTCTGAGAACACACCTTCTGACCACACCTTGAATAAATTACATCACTCAGCCTCTAGGGGCGCCATACAGGCTGATAATAGAGGTTTCTGCAGCTTTAATAACAACCTTTCCATTAGATATATTTCACTGATTCATCTCTAAATGTTGAAAGTGAGCATAAATATAACCTGCTAATGACCATTATTGTGATTGAGTGCTGGGATGTGTAACAGTGATTAATGATATATTTAACACTTTGCTGAATGAAAATAGTGGTTGGATTTAAAAAGCTGGTGTGATAGAAAAAGTTGTGAAAGGCAAAACCAAAAAGAGAAGAAAAGGACATAAATAAATAGTGTCCCAGGAGACTATATTTAACAGTTTAGCACTAAGTTAGTGTGAAGTCGTGGGCAGATGCTACGATAGCAGAGACGTGAGAACAGGAGGAACAGAGCATGGAACAGCTTTAGACTACAATGATTCTCACACACTGATAGATGATGGACAGATACTGTACATAGCTTTATTGATCCGGCTCTATTTACTCAGACCCTCCACAGTCTGATGCAGGGGGTGAGAGGTGTCGTCCATGATGGACGTCCTCCTCCAGTGGGTCCAGAGAGCAGCCCAGGACATCACTGGTCCTCCTGACCAGCTTGTTCAGTCTCTTCCTGTCCCAGTCCCAGCAGACCACAGCGTAGTGGATAGTAGAGGCTACCACAGAGTCATAGAATGTCTGAAGGAGGGGTCTGATGACCCCAAACGACCTCAGTCTCCTCAGGAGGTGGAGGAGACTCTGGCCCTTCCTGTACACGCTACAGGTCGGTGTGTGAGACCAGTCCAGTTTATTGTTGAGGTGAACACCCAGGAACTTAAAGCTGTCCACCTGATCAATGTCTGAGCCCTGGATGTTCACCGGTGGGTGTGGTGGAGACCTTCTCCTTCTCCTTCACCATCTCCTTCATCTTACTGGTGTTTAGACTCAGATGATTGTGTTCACACCAGCTGACAAAGTCCATGATGACCAACCTGTTCTCAGCTCCTCCCCCTCAGACACACAGTCAACAATAGCTGAGTCATCTGAGAACTTCTGGAGGTGACAGCTGCTGGAGATGTAGAAGAAGAGTGAAGAACAGTGAGAGGACTGTTCCCTGTGGGACCCCCGTGCTACAGACGACCACATCAGACGTGCAGTTACGCAGCCTCACGTAGATGATGTCACTCATTAATTAGCATCTAGAATGAAGTGTTAGCTAACAGCTGAGCTTCCTGTGAAAACAATAAATAATGATGTTATTAATAAAGAGAATATTATTCATCTTAACATTAGGTTTCATCAGATATTTCAGTCTCATTTCAGAAGGAAAAGTAACATTAGCAGCTTCTGCTACTTCAGTAACATGACCCAAGGGATTGTGGGAGTTGTAGTTTTTGGTTCTACTAATACATAGATCAGGAGTCTGAAGTGTGGAGCCCTGAGACAGAAAATCTAATGAATAATCTAAACTACTTTTACTTTGACAAAGTAATAAACAGATCTTATTTAAACATGTTTAATATAAAAGAAGATTAACTCTAAACTCTGCTTCTGCTTGAGAAAAGTCAGCTCAGTTTTAGTCTTTAAAAAGTTAAAGCTCTTCCTGTCAGTTAGCTTTTATTTATGTAATAAACATCAGTTCATCTGGTCAAAGCCTATAAAGTGAGTGTCTGTCGCTGGAAACAGACATTATTGTGAAATAAACACACGACATGGATTTGGCAGCAATTGGTCGTCATTTTTGATTCTTGAAAAGCTGGAATTTTTATTGAAAATAAAATTTGAAATTGTTTTGGTAAATAATCACAAAATTAACTGAATACACTCAGCTTTTCATGCTGTAACATTTTGGTATTATTTGATTTTTAAGCATCTTGTAAAAATAGTTGACGTGTTAGATTTCTGAAAAGATTAAAATATAAATATCTCAAAATGTAATTCAGGAATGCTTTGTAAAAAAGAACATTTTAATGTAACATTTCTGTAAGACTTCATGGTTTCTTGGTTTGATGAAATGAACAGTTGTTTGTCTGATCTGCTCCACTAGAATAAAGAACGTTCTAAGTCCACAATAAGAAGTGCTTTTCATTTATATCAGTGGGTGTGAACGAGGCCATTGATGCTAAAACGCAGCACACTCATCTTATGACACCATTTATTATATATTCACATGAGGTTAGGTAGAGGTTTAATAAAGGTCTAGTAAAAACACATATGTATGATTGTTTACAAATATGAGGAGTAAAACTATCTTATTGCTCCTCCCACAGGACGTATTTAGGCTTTAGATGGATCCCACAGTACTCAGCTCTGCTCTGTGTTACTTTATTACTCTGGTATTCAGTGCTGTGGTGGACTCGGCTCTGGTCCAGCATTTACATCAAAAGCCTGAGGCCTGAGGGATGGTTGTGAAGCAGAGAACATTATTTATGTAAAGCGTGAGTCTGTCACCAGCTTAAATCCCTTGTTCCGTCTGAATGGTCACGTTTATGTCAGGATGGAAATAACCTGTAATGTATGATCCATGTGAAAAACTGTAAAACACAAAGTGTGCATTCAGGGTGAAGTCAGGAAGTGGTTCCTTCATAGAACAATGTGGGTCTAAAGACAAATATTACACTTTCAAAGAGTCCAAAGAAGCTGTTTAACAGTCGTCAGCTAAACGTCAGATGTAAATAGTACTGATAGATCTACTCAAGTAGAAGTACTGTTACTTGATTCATGTTGTACTCATGTAGCTCAATGAAATAATACTCAAAGTAAAAGTTACTAGTTACTTTCACCCCCACGTTTATCATTGGTAATAAATCTTAATACAGTTCCATTACATACAGTAAACAGAAACGTACAAAGGAAGGTGGATGAGGTCCCGCTCCATGTGGAGGAGTTCAAGTACCTCATAGTCTGGTTCAGTGAGTGAAGGATGGAACGGGAGGTGGACAGGAGGTGTGGTGAGGTATCTGCACCTCACCGTAGTGGTGAAGAGGGAACACATTTTCACCTCACTGAATCTGGCCCACTTTCTAAAAAGTTTGGACTCCCTTGATCTGGACGTTTCTTATGAGGCTCAGTGTTATAACACCTTCAAAGGTCACCATGGTTACTGATGTCTCATCACAGAGGAGTTGTTTTCTCAGTAACTGGAGCTTTTCAGCGTTGGACCTGTGACACTGTAAAGAATGTTGATCTTCATACATTATTATCTCTGTAAACTTCACCATGTTTAACTGTTGCTAGGCTAGTTAGCTGCTATGCTAACTTATGTCATTAACAACAAGATGAAACACAGTAAAACGTAGCTTCATATTAGATTTTTATTCTCCTATTTTTCTTCCTTTCTCTAGTTTTTCTCTCTGGTCTTTTTGCTGTTTCTCTGCTTTTGGTCATTTTTCCACTTTCTCTACTCATCTCACCCACGTTTCTCACTCATTGCTGTTATCATCACCATCTCCACTTTTCTCCTCCTCTGTCACTTTATATCTCTATCAGCCGTGCTCTCACTTCTATGTTCCTGTCTGTTCACGTTCCAATCTTTCCTTCCTCTTCCACCTTCACACTGCTGAAGGCCTTTCATTCTTCTTTTACAACTGGAATTACATCTCATGCATGTGACTTTGTTCTTTGGTTCCACAGATGATGAAAACCAACAAACAGTTTGATTCTGATTTGGTTTTTCTGAAGCAGTCGTTCCCAATGCATTGATCTGGCTCGTGGGCCTAAGACTTCATAAATGAATGAAATTTAACAATCTGACCTCAATCTGTGGGGGCGCTAGTGCACCAATCTGTTCATTTATGGGCGACCGTGGCTCAGGTGGTAGTGGGTCGTTTTCTGATGGAGAGGTTGGGGGTTCGATCCCAGTACCTGACTATGTGTCGAAGTGTCCTTGGGCAAGACACTGAACCCTAAGTTGCTCCCAGTGGTCGACTAGTGCCTTGCATGTCAGTCCTGTCCCACTGGTGTGTGAATGTGAGAGTGATTGGGTGAATGAGCTGATATGTAAAGAGCTTTGAGACTGTTTCAGTGGTGATAAAGCTCTATATAAATCACCATTTACAACCTGTAATAATTAGTAGAAGAAGAACCTCCTCCAGCCCAAAGACCATGGCTGTGTTGTAAATGTCCCTCTAACGTACTCTCCACTACTCAATGAATATATACACTCTGTTATATACCAGGGTTTCTCTAATGGGGGTACGTGTACCCCAGGCCTGAAATTACCGGAAATGATAAAAACTTTAAATTTATTTTTAATTTTTTTTATTTTATTTTATTAAAACAACACAATCTTAAACAACTGTATTTCTTTGTTATTTGATGAATCTAGATCAACTAAAATGCAGTAAGATGAGACTAAAAACATGTCTTTGGGGGTCAGAAATTCTTCAGATCAAAATGGGGTCACGTTGCAAAAAAGTTTGGGAACCACTGCATTAAATATTGTTTTTTTTTTTACTTATTTACAAAATGGGATTCTTTAAAATGTGTGTTATCACTAGTGTTGTGCTAGCTACTGAAAAAAAGTAACTTGTTTCCGTTACTAGTTACTTCATTCACAAAGTAACTCAGTTACTATTTTGATTACTTACATCAAAAAGTAAAAAAGTAACTTTTGAGTTACTTATAATTAAAGAATGTATTATTTATTTTGGGTCATTTGTGTCCAAACAGCTTCATATCAGTGCTGTAATAATATAATAATCCACTGTTGATCAACTGCTATAAAACAACCATAAATGATGTGCATATAAAGCACAAAACAGCTGCTCCAAAATTAAAACAGTAATTTTTCAGCCTTAGCACAGTAATGTACAGTAAGCTGTGTGTATTCCAGCTGCACATTCTGCTGCATTTTTCTCAGCTACACAATGCTAAACATATCAGGCTAATGAGCTGCTGTTAGCAGTGACTCAGCAGTAGCGACAGGCTTCTTATTTACAACAACATACCGTGCAATAGTTTGGCTGACCTGTCCCTGGATGACAGTCACGGTCCGTTAAAATCCAGCCACAGCGTTAGCTTAGCTTCACTGATGCGCGTCCTGAAAAGCTCGTCCTGCTCTCGTATTGACTCGCCATGATTGGAGCATGTGATGTAAACAGAAACACGCTGACAATGCTTCTTCTTCTACTGTTTTACCGTGTTTGGCACGGCATCCCGCAAAAATATGTAACACCACTGTAAACAGGAAGTACACTGCACCTAGCAAAGTTACGGACAAACGCACCATATTGTAATGGTAACAGCGTTATTTCTTTAAAAAAATATTGCGTTACAGTACTAGTTACTGTCAAAAGTGACGTTGGGGCGCATTACTGTGTTACCGTCCCAACACTGGTTGTCACTCGTTTATTCCATCATTATGATCTATAGATGTTTTTAAATAGATTTCTAAACAAAATGTTGTCGTCAGACAAAAGGGGGGACTTGAGTTCAGAAATAAGAGAAAGGGGTACTAGAGCTAAAACACTTTGAGAACCACTGGTATTTACTATAGGTATGATTAGGATGGTGAGCGTTCGTTAAAAACCTTGTTCACACTGAGGCAAAATACACCAAGTAGAATATCAACATGTGCTCAGTGACCCTCCATTGTGCTAGTGACTAAACTTCCTCTTTACGCACACGCACACGCACACGCACACGCACACGCACACGCACACGCACACGCACACGCACACGCACACGCACACGCACACGCACACGCACACGCACACGCACACGCACACGCACACTCACACACACACACACACACACACACACCACACAACACACACACACCACACACACACACACACCACACACACACACGCACACGCACACGCACACACAAAGCCTTTCAGCCTCACTTTGAATCCATGTGAATGAGATATCGGCTTCTCTCCTTTTAGCTTTAGCCGCGGTGGAGACCAGATAGCATCTGCCCTTTCTGGAGGCCGGCACTAATCCATAGAGGGCCGTAACAATTATCGACAATCAATGTCTATTTACCTGCCATTCACTGAGGCTGAATGCTGTCCAGTGAATAAAGATAATGTTTTTTGGACTGAAAGGGCAGCAGATTTCATTCTAAAGGATGTCAGGACGTCTTTGAGACAGATTTCTAATATGACCAATGCCTCTGACCTCTGGAACATTATGTATTCAAAGGAAAATCATTGTCAGCCTTTGCTTTTCTTTCTCTATTAACTTAGAATAAGATTCATTTTAAGTTTATTTTTCCATCAATAGGATCAATTATTATCAATAAGTCACTGTTCAAAGACAGATGATAAGTAAGCCCCTTCTGGTTCTTTGTTAAAGGAATAGTTTCTGTACTGGTGTATTAATATTATTATTATTTTGAACATACGTTGCTCAGAGTTCAGATCAACCAACAATGTTTGGTCCATTCTTCCATCATTCCACTTTTAATACTTGTATAGTTTCTTCTGCTTCAGTCACGTTCTACATCAACTTTATTATTTTTACATTTTGCTTCTGTTTATTTTTACATTGTTGTAAAATTTTATTAGTTTTCATAGAAAGGTAACTTTTCAACAAAGAAGACTTTCAGAGAAATTTGGCAGTTGATGATCAAAGGTTTTCATCAAAGCCGTATAAAGAGAGGGGGTGTGGCATCTCCGTTCACTCCAATGGTTTGGTTTTTACAGCAATGGTGGCTCATGGAGCCTCACAATAGTTCCTAGAAGTGATCAGTTTATTATTGTAGCCAATGGAGCTAGAGCGGATTAGACTGTTTGTGATGCACTTTTGAACAGTAAGACGTTACTATTATTATTATTATTATTATTATTATTATTATTATTATTATTATTATTATTATTATATCTAAACCCATTAACGTGTGCATTAAGGCATGTTAGTTAATTATCCCTGCTAAACTTCTAAATTTTTATTTTTTATTTAAATATTTTGTATTTACATTTTTAATTTCTATTATTATTATCGTTTTTCCCATTGTGAGATACACTGCTGTTGTTTTCATGTTCAAAAGAAAAATAACTAAATTCTAAATTCTTCTTAGAAAATTAAAGGATCATTAACAGTTTTATTGACCCACATAGGAAACATTGCTTCTTTTTTATCAAACAATAAGCTTTTCAATTGTGTTATTTGTGAAAAAAGTGCAAATGAATTGTTTGAATATGATTGCCTCAGATTTTTTTTAATTGTTATAATCCTGATTTTTTAATTTTTATTTTTAAATCTCTCCTGCTGACTAATGCTAACTATTTCTTTCTCCTCTCTGGTTCTGTTTAGAACCCGAACATTTCCACTCCTTTATCAGAACGATTGGAGCATCCCCATACAGCACAGTAAACTGTACGACAAGTTATTAATGTTTCTGATTTTGATAGACATGTATTTAATGAATTTATCTTTGTACGTAAGTGCATAGTAAAAAAATCTAATGTCTATTTTTATAAATGTATGAACGTAATAAATATGTTTTCAATGTGTCCTGTCTGGATGTGGTGTTTTTTAATGAACCTTTTTTTTTTTTTAAAGCAATACATCCTGTAAACAATACATATTAACACGTTTTTTAACCAAATTAATGTTGGCCTTAACTACGTCAAAAAAGCAGCTCAGCTGTTTACACTAAATATTAATATGAATTTACGTTAGAAAAAAAAATTATTTATGGAACTACATAAACACATATTGTATATACACATATATATGACATGTACTGTATAAATATTGTTAATCAATGCAGTTATTGATGACAAATCCCACTTATGTCACTAGGAATCAATGGATTAGAATGACCCACCAATAACTTCAGGTTTTACATGAATCATGTGACGGTCAAACATTTTGGACGTCTGTTCTCTCTCTCTCTCTCTCTCTCTCTCTCTCTCTGGCTCTGGTTTTCATATACTGGCATCATCTTTGGTTGTTTTGGAAAGGAAGTTTACTATTATTTAGCCCATAGTATATAGTCATCTTAAAAATGTAAATCCTTGTTTTAATCAGAAATACAAATGAATAAAAGTGACCAAAAATGGTGGAAAAGGTGGTGAAATGGAATTTTAAAAACCACAAAAATTGGTTAAAAGTTTTAAATTAGAGTGGACAAAAATGGACAGAAAAAGTGGTAAAAAAGGGTTTAAGTTTTGAAACTGAAATCTATTGAAAATTATATAATAAAATATTGACACTAAAAATAAATAAAACAATGATGAAGTTCCAAACACAGCTGAGTGTAGTTGTCAACTATAAAACAAAGGAGTGGATGTGATTGTTCTTTCCTTGGACTAAGTGTGGGTGAGGTACGTAGGTAGAGAAAAGAATGGCCAGGAGAGGGAGAGGAGGAAGGAGAGGAAGACCAAGAGCTGTGGATGAAATCAGGTCCACAGTGATTGACCATGTGCTCCATCATGGACTCTCATAGAGGCTGCAGCTAAACATGCAGCGTTCAACATTTTATATGCATCCACAATTATTGTATTGAGCTAGATTTGATCAAATAAAGTCATCTATGGCTTTACATCAGCTGGAAGTTTGGAACATGTATGATTACAGTTATAAAAATGTCTCGTCAGAGAAGACGTAAGATGTGACGAGGACTGAAATTGTTTTCTGTCTCCTGGAATTATGAGATTCTGCATTTTTCTGTTTAGAGTCATGTTCATATTTTTTGTGAGGTCCTGAAATACTTGTAGAAAAGCACAAATGTTCTTACTGTAAATTTTTTCAATCATCTAATTGCAATATTTCACTCCATATACAAAAATTTAGATCTTAGATCTTGTTTTACAATGAAATAGTGATTTACATGGAAATGAATGAAATGTTGTTAGTATTTTGTAGTTCAATGTGCTCAGTGTGACACTGTGTGTGTATAGTGTGTTATTGTGCTAGTGTTGTGGTTGAATGAGCTTCTTTTGAGACGTGTATGAAGTGTTTTCATGGTGAAACACTTTAGTGGATGAGAGTAACTGATGAGCTGAGATCATGATGGATATTATGATATTATGATATTATGATATTATGCAGCCTGTGTTAAAGCTGATATTTCTGACAGACGTCTCGATGTCCCGCCCTAAACAGCTCCACTTCCTTCCCCTGCCTCTACAATCTACCAGAAGCCACGCCTCTACTTTTCTGCACACGCATCATGGAACATAACAAGGTCTATATTTTATTCTTCATATCTTTAATGTAGAACTTCTTTTGTGGGAAAGACAGCATTGTAATCAAGGTCTGATACCACAAATCCTGCTATCCAGATTACACAACATTTCTCAGCAAAACTCAAAGAGATAAGTAGGTACAAAGAAATGTTTTACCTTCATTTTATTTATTATTCACATTTTACCTCAATTATTACCTTTTAATTAAAACAACATAATGAGAAGTAATGGTGATGTTAATGCTACAGTAGAAGTTTTTTCTTGAATAATTTTATCATGTTTACTGTTTCCTAGATAACTTAAGGTATATCACAACATTTAAACTGCTTTATTTTGTAGTTCAAGTGCTTTTTCAGCATTTTTTGGGTTTATTTGATAAATTCACAATGTTTCTCTTATTGTACAGACCACTTTTCTGCTCTGACAACTTATTCTTATCTCAGTTTTTCAGGTCATCAGTTTGACCCCTCCCACTCCATCCCACCCCCCATGTGCTGCCCTCCTCCCCCTTTATTCAATGTAGTCGTTGGAGCCTCTTTACACAACACACACGACGCACGCACGCACGCACGCACGCCGCACACACGCACAACACGCACACACGCACACACACACACACACACACACACACACACACAACCACACACACACCACACACACACACACGTCTGTTGCTTCATAGAAGTGGAGATTAACTATTTTTGTTTAAAATTCAATTAATCATTGAGCACAAGTGGAAGTCGTCTATGGACAAAACATTTTGCTTCTGTAAAGAGAATAAAAGCCAGAGCACAACCCCATGTGGAGACCAAACAGGAAGTACACAATATCATTACATACAGTATGTACGTTCATGCTTTGTGGTTTGTTTTTTTTTTGTTATACTAAAGAAATATGTCTTCATCACAGGTTCATGTTATGAACTTTAAGATTCCTTAAGTTCTATATTGTTTACTGACTTGAACTTATGATGATTATTTGGATTAAAAACTGTTGCACATTTTGCATTCAGGGTATGATATATATGATATATGTATTTATAATTGGTAGAAACAATGAACTTAATTGTGAGTAAAGTATGTTTTTACTGAAACTTTTGAAAAAATGACCCTGAAATCAGGAATTTCAGCTCGTAACAAAAAAAGCTGTGAAATCCTGGAGGGACTGAAAAGATGAAGAAGTTTTCACACACTTGTGGTGTTGCTTCTAGACTTTTGGATTGAGTCACATTAAGAGCAGCATTCACCATATTCAAAGGTCAGGGACACTTTCTAAAGGAATGAATGGTAACCACAGCATCACGTGCTTCGTCTTTGTGTTGGTGTTTCTCTTTCAATGAGAAGATTAATATATGTTCATATTCAGTAACTTTAAACAGGCAAATGTAATTATAGCTGCTGTTTTAGGACAATGTGATCCCTTCAATGTCACCTACTTGGATTTTGGAGGCTTGATGATAAAAGAGGTGAAATAGATAAAAATGAAATAGAATAAAGTCAAATTAAGAGTCCCAGGGTGGCTGGGACTAATTGATGACTTTAATGACATTTTGGGATCCAGGACTAGAGTAATGACACAGAGCGGTCCTAAACCCCCGGGACGTGGCACTTTAAAAGTCTAATAGTGGAGCAGAAAGAGGAGGATGGAGAAAAGAAGACTTTGTAAAGGTGTTTATGAAGATGGCCGTGGTAGAAGAGGAAGCTGATGGTGAAGAAACACTGAAAAGTTCAAGAGAATAATGGTGACTTTAAATGGACATCGAGGGAGGAAAGTGTTTTTCTTCCACTTTTCATCAGCCTGTGGAGCAGATTCATGTCCCCCCCCCCCCATCCCCTCAGTCCATAGGTCAACTTCATCACGTCTCAGTGAAACTCAGTGAAACCTGCTGAGGCCACAGAGTAGAACGCTAAGAATTAATGAGTACTGACATATTAATGAGGCTCCAATCAAATACTGTTGATCTTTGAAAGGTATTTTATCAGCTGCTATTGGTGGAGCTGAAAATCCAGAGTGGAACACTTTGTATTCTTGTCTTTAGAGCCACTTACAGGAGAACGGAGGCATTTTAGGCTCATATTATTATTACTACAGTTGATTGGAGTGGAACAGCCTGAAAATCACCAGAACATTAGCAACTAAAACGCTACTGAAACCAAGGCCAATCCAACGTATTCTGCTTTATTTGACATGGAGTGATATAGAAAGGACATTTTACTGCTACGAAGGAAAGACTTTCTGCAGAGTAGAACCTTCACCCACTGCCTTTTTTAACTCATTCATGTGAAACGTGTTGTTTGATCTTATTTATGTAGTTGGTGGAGGTCATTGATGACCTCATGGTCTTTATTTTACCAACCTGTAATTATCCAACACCCATGACGAGCAAATACACCTTAGATTAGGATAATCTGAGTGTTTTCACTCTGGTTTAGTGGTCGACTGTATGAAGGTAGATATGTTGGAGGATGTGATGTTAAGGCTCCTGTATATATATATATATATATATATTCACACATACATGATCTGAACATGAAACTCCAACATTTACTCACATGTTTTTTTTAATTACTAGTATGAATTATTGTTTCCAAACACAACTTCTATAATCTGACGCTACAGATGCACTAAATACTTTTCTCACGTGAATCTGTGCTGTTTGACATTTTAGTCCATATAATTAACACTGTTCTTCATTAGGTTGTAGTTGGGATGCTTTTATATTATTATATTATCTGACCAGTCACATCAAACCTCATGTGATTTTGACCCTAGAGATACTTCACATATTTCACAGGTTGTGCTATACACAGACTTTTATTAACCCTAAACCAATAATAAAAACAACAGATAATATTAAGCCTATTAAGTTCTATTTGAGCATTAAAGCAGCTTTATTGTTATTTCTATGAATATAATTTCTGTCTGCAGTCACAATGTGAGATGTGATAAAATACATAATCATTTAAATGCCTGTGTTTGCATCAATGATGACTGTGAGGATCAATTATTTAAATAATGATGTGAAAACATCAGCTCAATAAACATGTGATGAAGCCTTTAATCATAACATCAAAATACCACAAATGAAAAGTGACAGCGTGTGATTGGTCTTCATAATAATTCTGTCATTTCACATTAATGTGAAGAAAACACCACATAGTGAGATTTAAATGAATCAACATGAGCTCAAACGCCAACATCATATGATGATGTTTATGATGAAACATGTTAAATATTAGTGTTTGAAGAGAATATTAAATATTCATGTTTCTGCTTAGATTAAAATAGCATCATCTCTTAATTTACTCGAGTTATTTAATAACTGTGAATAGAGATGTAACGATTCACTCAACTCCCGATACGATTCTAGTCACGATACTGGGCTCACGATACAATTCTCTCACAATTTATTTTACAAAATGGGACTGTAGACAAATGATGACTGAAAAATATTCCTTTATTTTTTTGGGGGAAAAAAACAAGAAAATACTGTATTATTTTCCTTTTATTTTTCATTGTCAAACGAATCACTTGATAAACTATTCAAAACAATGCAATTTAACTAAAAATAAATCTTGAATGAAATAAATAAAGGAATAATACAAATGAAGAAGAATCCTATTAATTTAAATTCTGGTTCTATAGTAAACAATGAAAAACTGCATAATAGTTCTATTTGTTTTTAAAAGTGCAACTGAAAATATATTTTGTGCCTTAATAATTGGACTTTAAAAAAAAAACCCAGTGGTGAGTTGGGATGCAGCTATTCTGTGCATTGAAGAAGAGATGCTATGCTAGCAGACAGAGCTAATAGAATATAATCTCAGTGCTAAAGGGGTAAGGAATCATTTATGAACACGCCTCAGCATTTGGACAAGAAAAGGATAAATATATAGCTGCTGTTTAAAAAAAGTACTGCAATTCAATTTTTAGAAAATCGATATGAACCGTGATACCTATGAATCGATTTTTTACTGCCTTACGATTAATCGTTACATCCCTAACTGTGAATATTAATGATTTAAACTTAAAGCATCAGCTCAGAAAGACACAAAATGAACAAGAAATGGTCGTTACATTAAAAATATGTGACACTGATGAAGAATAAAATAAAAACCAACATTCACTGAGAAATAACATTATTCTTCACCATAAAAAATGATAATAATGAACTTTCTTAGTTTTCAACGTGTGGGGGTTGGGGTGGGGTCTGTCCCCTTAAGGGTTAAATTAACTCAAAAATAACTGGGCACTAGAAGAATGAATAAACAATATTCTGACCTATTTGTTTTAAATTAAACCAACGTAACCATTGCTACAAAAGTCCATTACCATTAATAACAACACACCAGCTCACACAATAATCATCACAAACATGAAAATACACACATTACAAACTAAGATTTAGAGCAGACATAGGCAACTGGTGACCTGGGGGCCACATGCGGCCCTCGCTCTAATTTTATGCGGCCCCCAGAGTAAATGTGCAAAAATACACAAAACAAGAGCAAAAACAAATAAATAAAAAAATACAAAGAATTACAACATTGCAGGAAAATACACAAAAAACACACAAAACTACTACAAAAATTTGCAAAACGACAACAGTAATACACAAAATTACAACAAACGTACACAAAAAGACAAGAAGAATATGAAAATTGACTCTGCAAACCAACAGTACAAACAAACAAGCAAAACAACAACAGAAATACACAAACATTTATAAAAAAAAAAAATGCAAAACGACTACAAAAATACACAATATGACTCCAAAAAACATATTTCACAGGAAAAATACAGTTAAGGACGACAGAAATGAACAAAAAGTCATGTTGAGTTGAACTGTTGAAGCCTGATTACAGCTGTAAACTGCAGACAGTGTGTGGATGTGTGTGGTAGAGGGAGTTACATGTCCAGGTAGACAAAGGGAGAGAATCAGCAAAAGAAGATCTAACACTACCTTTGAATGTCTTCACTTCTGCAGGTGAGGAAGAGGAAGATGAAGGCTTCAGTCCACGCTTTAGATCCACACGTTTCATCCTTATTTTATAGAGTTCCTCCTGTACGACCACTTTAATGACTTATCAGCAGGTTTATGTTCATATAAAGATGTTTTAGTCCAGAAAGTGGAGAGGGAACCTTTAAAAGTCTGATCTACTCTCTGCTCTTCATCCTCCAGCTCACAGGTGTGCTCTCATTAACCATGGCCCCGCCCCCATGCCTCTATTCTTCAGTCATGGCCCCGCCCCCCTTCCTCTCTGCTTTAGTGATAGACCCCTTAAAGCAGAACTAAGTAACTTTTTCACCTTAGTAAATCCTTCTCATAGTCTCTGTGAGGGTAATACAAGTGTTTATGGGGTGATTGGGGGGTCTTTCACCCCCCCTGCTCTCTCTGGACAGAAAACAGCACTTGCAACTTTCCTGCCTCCACCCAGTGGCAGACGTGCTGCTTCACGACAGCCTAATTCACACTAATGCTAGATTATGACCAGCCCTGTGGCTGCACACGTTGTCTACTACGACCTTTGTCTGAGGAACGAAGCAACTCCATCAGTGACAGCTCAGCAGCAACACACAGCAAACACACATACTGTAGTCACACACACTCGCAACCCAGCACTCCATCAGGCAGCACACACACAAATATCCATCCATCCACTTTCAGAGCCACTTTGTCAGCACACAAACAAAAACACACACATTTCCACACTTCCTTCTGTATTACTCCCACATCATTCATTTATTTTACTTGTCTTTCTTCCTCATACTGGTCACACTAGTTACTTAGTTCTGCTTTAATGGCCGGCTGGAGGCAGAAACAGGAAACACCGCTGGCTAAAGACTGTGGAGGCTCGTAATGTTACAGCTTTAGAATGTTGTCTTCTCACTCTCACTTTAAAATAATCAACTTTTTCCATTTCCTACCCTGAGTCTCTCTTCCTTGTTCCCTACCCCCTCACCCAGGTGTAACACTGCTCTCCCTTTTTATATTCTCCCTTTTATAAAGTGTTTCTTACCCTTCCTTAGGGAGGGCTGGTGATGGTCACAATTGCGCAATAAAATAAATTCATTTAATTTATTGCAATAACAAAACATGCATTGTTGTGTTAAAAATATTGCTCTTCTTGTAGTGTTGACCTTTGACATCATGTGCAGACAAAGAGATGTCGTCTTGTTGTGTGTTTGAGTGGCAGAATAAGATAAATAATGTTAGTGGACATAAATACAGTTTTATAGGATTCCAGAGGACACTCATGATCAGAAAAACAAAGACAGTTGTGGTTTTGCCTCCACAATGTTTTACTTCACCTCGATGACGATCCTTTGAAGGATATTTTCTTTATTCTGAACAACTTTGATAAACTTTTGCAGATTCTGTGAAAACTTTGGTATCTTTGTAATGTTGGATTCCTTAAAGGTGCAGTCTGCAACTTATAAAAGTAACTTTTTGTCATATTTACTAAAGCTGTCACTATGTAAGGACTGCTTTACATCAAACTAGTAGTTTGTGTGAAAAAAACAGACTCATTGAGCCCCGCCCCCTGCTGCTCCTGAAGCCTTTGGCAGATTGCCAGAATGCACCGTGACCAAGCAAAAAGAACCAATCAGAGCCAGGATTGTGTCTTTTTGCTAATATAATATAATATAATATAATATAATATAATATATAATATAATAAATATAATATAATTTAATTAATTATCTATATATATGATATGATATGATTGATATGATATGATATGATATGATATATTATAATAATATAATATATTATCACATGACATGATGTGATATGATGTAATGTAATGTAATGTAATGTATTATAATATATTAGTAATATTATAATAATAATATAATCACAGACTATTGTATCATTAGTGAAGGTTTTTATTTCTTCCTGTTCCAGACGTGACTCTCTCTATTATAAATGACTTGTTTCTGAAATAGATCAAATCCACCAGTGACAGAGACAAAGAACAAAGAACACAGAGTGTTTTTGATAAGAACACTGAGTTGATCTTAGGCCACAGAGAGATGACATTCTAATAGTAATCACTCACAGTTAATCATTGCTGTCTGTGTATCATGAGACTGGCCACATTCTGCTTTGGGGCTAAATTAGTGCCACTAAAGTCACTCATCAAATTAAAGATAAGAGGAAGTAGAGTGGGGGTTTAATATCTGTGGATCCATTAGAGTGGGGGGGGTCTGACACAGAAACCAACACACCTGGGAGGAGCGTTTCCCAGCTTTGCTTAAAGGGAATTCTGCTTCATTTCTTTATTCCCACATGGACGTCAGCTGCCATAGCAACACGTTTAGCCTTTTTCATTGATTTCAGTTCCCAGTTGATCACGTCTCAGAGCCAAGAAGTTACATTACCATGTTAAAGGACGTCAAAGACGTTTGCTATGAGGAAGTGGAGAACCCCAGTGAGATCATGTGAGAATAATCACTATTAAACACTAGGAACTCATTTTATTCACAACTACTGGAACCAATCAGTCATTTTTTTATGATGACGTATTAGAGCCACATTAAAATAAAAAGAAATAATAGCATCATAAGATTTGTAGTATTTTGAGAATAAAGTCATACTTTTAAGAGAATAAAGTCGTAATATTTCTACTTTAAAGTCATACTTTTAAGAGAATAAAGTCGTAATATTTCAACATTAAAATTGCAATATTTTTAGATTAAATTTGTGGTTTTTAAAATCCCATTTCACCACCTTTTACACCATTTTTGGTCACTTTAAGCATTTTAATAGTGATTAAAACCAGGATTTTCATCTTTAAGATGACTATAATAATAATAATAAACGTTCCTGATAACAGTGGATATTATTCATATAAATAAATAAATGTGGTTATCACAGATTCATAGAACAATAAACCATTTTACTGACTTTATGGATGGACCCCAAAAATCTCTCCTTTATTCCCCCTTATAGATGGTCCTGTCTCCACATGACTGTTCTACAATGTTCATGTCTGTGTTCAACCACCTTCAGCTACAGTGGGGGTCCCTGCTCTATGGAACCTTTATTTTGGGGTCACAGGCTGAAAAGGTTGAGAAGCACTGGTTTAATGAACATGGACGTCAGTGCATTAATAAATGTTATGGTGAGGAGCATAAAACCAGATAAAACAGAGAACATGGAGAATTGCTAACTTTGTTTTTCATCAAACTGGCTAATGATGGTGGTTTGTTTCTATTCTCACGTATGTTCAGTGGATGAAGGACTGAGTTTATGTGAAACTCCTCCACAAACCATCACAAACTGTTGGAACAGCAGGAGGGTTTATTTATTTTTTAGCCCTTTATAAATCACAGTTATCACAAAGAAATGTTTTGGTGGGATTACAGTAGAGGTGATGCTTCCTCATTACATTATTCTGTGTTTGTTCCATAATGTTTAACCTTTACATTGTTTAGTTTTCATATATTCATCATCACTTATGAGTCATTTTTATATTTTGTTTTTTCCAAGTTGGGAATATTCAAACTAACTTTTCTGTCATCATTGTTATCTTTAAACACTGTTTGAAACTTCTGATGAAGCCAAACGTCTGATTATTCCTTCTTTAATCAACACCAATCATGATAAATGACCCCAGCCAACGCTGCACCCCTCCATTAAAATAAACACACCCCATAATCCTGCAGACTGCCTGATTACCAGAGAAAATAGAAATAAATTCAGCCTTAAGAACATGGCTGTATTTTCTGAGATGTAATCTGATTACTTCATGAGCAGGCTTTTTTTTTTATGTATTTAAAACTTCTGTAACAAAGCTTTTCTCACAGATGGAGTGAAAAAAGAAGTTGATTTTAATTCTATTACAATTTCAATTGACTTTTTTTATTAATAATATTCAGCACAAGAGTTTTACATTATTACAACTTCAATGAGAATACATTGGATATTTTACAAAATAAAAACTTTGTTCTTAATAGATTTTGTCCTTTATAAACATTAGTGTTTTGTTTTCATCAGTCACAGAAATAACAAAATATATCTATAAATATTTTGTTCAAAAAAGCAAAAAAGTTTTGTCATTAAAATGTGAAACTATTTATTTCGTTGAATTCCACTGCAGACGTTGAGTTTGTTTCTAGATGTTAAAGCTTATATTTAACATGAGTTCTATGTGTGTTTGTCCTGTTGTAAATAATGCTGATATTATTGCTCACAGACAGAGTAGATGTCCTTTTATGAGGGAACAACACGTGTTCTAACGCCTGCTGCTGAATGAAGACTCTTTATGTAAAGAACATCTATTATTTTACCTGTCACTCATTATTTCATCCATTAATCCTGGATGTTTACCCTCTCCATCAGTTATTATTCATGTAGTCGCTACGCTAGCTAACACACAGGCCTGGAGTCTGAGCTCATTGAAACATTCTGAGGGTGTGTTGCACAGCGTTGCATCATTAGTCTTCCTGACAGCTGGTCCTAGAGGACACCGTCCTGACCTGCTTATTCATGACTGTCAACTCATGACTCATCACTACGACTCAGCCACGCACAGACGTCGCTGAGACTGACACAGTAGAGTCGTAGAAGTCAGAGAGGGCAGCATGACTCAGCAGGTTATCAATGTATGACTCAGCAGGTTATCAATGTATGACTCAGCAGGTTATCAATGTATGACTCAGCAGGTTATCAATGTATGACTCAGCAGGTTATCAATGTATGACTCAGCAGGTTATCAATGTATGACTCAGCAGGTTATTTAATGAAGGAAATAATAAACTCACTGTAGCTTCATAGCCTCATTAGTTTAGGCTAATGAGATTGATGATAAATCTCAGGTTAATGGGCCATAATTAGCATAGATTAGCATACATTGATACATTAGCATCATCCTCCACTAGACCCAGAATTCCAAAGGCGTGGTGACATCATGTTAGATAGAATTCCCTCAACAGAAAAACTTTGAAAATTGTCAACAAGGTTGTGCATTTTTTCTTTTATTCTTCTTTATTTTCTGGCTGAAGGTATAATTAGTAAAATAAAATGGTAGACATTTACAAACTGTTCCTTAATTATTCAATAGTCACACTGTTATTTTTTAGTTTGATCTGATAAATTATTTTAGAGATATGAACAATTTAGTGACAATTTAGTTTTTCACTGTAACATAAAAAATAGAAAAACCATTGCATCAGAAAAATATATATTTAAAAAAAACATTTACTATGAACAAGTTTCTCATCTTCTACATTTTCTCTTTCTTTCTTCAGGTGCATCAAAAATCAACACATCCCTCCTCACTAAGTTCTAATCTCTAAAAGTATTCATCATATCAAACTGAAAATGTTCCTGTTGAATAATCACAGAACAATTGGGAAACATTTTACAATTATTTTTAATTGAAGTGTGTGGGATGTCCTGAAAATGTGTTGAAATGACCAATAGAAATACACAAAATCTAAATATATCAATAAAAACTGTTAATGGAAACACCTGAATTTAAAAACAACACTGAAATATCTGTAAAAAGTTCATATTCTGCCATGAGGAGGTTTTTCAGACGTTTTTATATTAAATGTGTTTTTAAAGCTCAATGGAAACAAACGGAGCAGGAAGAAGTTTGTGAGCACTTTACAGCGTTGGCTTTGACCCATAGATGAGAACCTCTTCTTCAGGTTTCTGTTTTTCTACTCCAGTGATTGGTTACAGTAACTGGTTACAGTAACTGGTTACAGTAACTGGTTACAGTAACTGGTTACAGTAACTGGTTACAGTAACTGGTTAGCTCATGGATCAGAAGTTGTTCTCTGAACGCAAACCTAGACAAACCAAGAAGATCTAATGATCAGTTGTTCTCCACCCATTCAGACCCAGTCCACCACTAAACCATTCAGACCCAGTCCACCACTAAACCATTCAGACCCAGTCCACCACTAAACCATTCAGACCCAGTCCACCACTAAACCATTCAGACCCAGTCCACCACTAAACCATTCAGACCCAGTCCACCACTAAACCATTCAGACCCAGTCCACCACTAAACCCTTTAGACCCAGTCCACCACTAAACCAGAGTGAACGTTTATGCTCAACATGCTGTTGGTAAGCAGGTCAGGTGTGTTGGAAGAGGGAAACATCTAAAACATTCTGATTGTGGCCCTTGAGGACCAGGATTGGGGACTCCTGCTCTAGTCCACTCACACATAAAGCTGCTGGTCATATAATTAGAATATCATCACAAAGTTGATTTGTTTCAGTAATTCCATTCAAAAAGTGAAACTTGTATATTATATTCATTCATTACACACATACTGATATATTTCAAATATTATTTATTTTAATGTTGATGATTATAACTGACAACTAATAAAAATCCCAAATTCATTATCTCAGAAAATTAGAATATTACTTAAGACCGATACAAAAATAGATTTCTAGAAATGTTGTCCAACTGAAAAGATCATGATCATGTACATCACTCAATACTTAGTCGAGGCTCCTTTCGCCTTTAATTGACCATGTAATGTTGTTACATACATGAAATTTGTCCTCTGCATTTAACCCATCCCTGAGGAGCAGTGGGCAGCCATTTTTGCGGCGCCTGGGGAGCAGTTTGGGGTTAAGGGACTTGCTCAACATCCCACAGTGATGGCCCAGGTGAGGCTTGAACCGGGACATGAAATGATGCTTGAAAAAATGACTAAGTTTCACGTTGTACCAGGGGCACGAAAGGATGCTCGGAAAAATTACTAAGTGCCATGTTCTACCAGGGGCACGAAGCTCCTGCTGGGTTGGTGGTGGTTCTTAATCCAGAGGGGGGGGCTTAAGTGTGGGTGCGCAGGTTCGGCTGGTGCGCCGGGTGTTTAGTGGGTGCCGGCCTCCGGAGCAGAGCAGGGGGGGGGTCAGGGGCCAGCCTTTGGCCGGGAAAGGGGGGCTTCGAAGTGGGGGGTGGAGTGCTGGCTCCTGGGGCCTGGTGGCCAGTTAACCCTAGCATTAGGGTTATGGTTAACCTTAACCCCAACCCTAACTCAGCCCGGCGGCCTAGTCCCATCCAGGGTACCAGGGGTGCTCTTTGCTACCACTGAGGCCAGCCTGGGGGGCCTGGCCTCAGTGGTTAAGTCCAGCATCCTTAACCACTAGGCCACCACTCCCCAGTGGCCTTCAGCTGTTCTGCATTGTTGGGTCTGGTGTCTCTCCTTTTTGTCTTTAGCCCAGACGAGACGCTTCTGACGCTGTCTCTAGTTCAGTGTCTTGACACCAGGAATGCTACAGCTGGAACCATGTCTTACATACGTCTGTACGTGGTGGTTCTTGAAGCACTGACTCCAGCTACAGTCACTCTTTGTGAATCTCCATCACATTTTTGAATGGGTTTTGTTTCACAATCCTCTCCAGGGGGCGTGGTTATCACTAGTGCTTGTAGACTTTTTTCTACCACATCTTTTCCTTCCCTTCACCTCTATTAATGTGTTTGGACACAGAGCTCAGTGAACAGTCAGACTCTTTAGCCATGACCTTTGTGTCTGGTCCTCCTTGTTCAAGGTGTCAATGGTCGTCTTTTGTAAAACTGTCAGGTCAGCAGTTTTCTTCATGATTGTGTAGACCTACAGAACTAGACTGGAGAACATTTAAAGGCCTTTGCAGGTGGTTTGAGTTAATTAGCTTCAATATTGAACCTTTCCACATTATTCTAACTTTCTACTTAATTTGGGGTTTTCATTAGTTGTCAGTTATAATCATCAAAATTAGAATAAATAAACATTTGAAATATGTCAGTCTGTGTGTAATGAATTAATATAATATTCAAGTTTCAGTTTTTGAATGGAATTACTGAAATAAATCAACTTTTTCCTGATATTCTAATGTTATGACCTGTAGTCTAGCACCAGGTGTTTCCATGCAGGCAGACCTGTTAATAATATCATGTTTTCTCTCTCTTTCTGTTTCAGGTTCTTGATGCTGGAGCTAACAATGCTAACAGTTCTCTGATGTTCTATCTCTCTATCCTGTTCTGTTCTCCTCTTTCTGTCACTAACTCCAACCAGTGGAACAAGATGTTCTCCACCTCTGAGCCTGGTTCTAATGAACATTTATTTTTTCTACCACTGTAGCTGATGCTGTTCATGTGGATTTATGGATTTTTTCTTCAGAATTCTTTTATTTTGATAGTGCTACGAGATGATTATTGTTGTATTTGGTGCTATATAAATATAGTTCAATTGATTTGAATGTAACATAAATGTGTTTAATGTATTACCAATAAACAAAAGATGTACGCATTCATTTGATTTGTTTTTTTTTAAAAAGCACATTTTGAAGAACTTTTTTAAATCCAGTCCATGTTGGGCTGATATCACGTAAAGTTGTTGATTCCGTTGCAGTGTTTACATTGGGTTGATTTCTCTCTATTTTCCTCTTTATTTAGGTTTTTGTTGTGCTTTTCTTCATAGTTTCTTCATATGAAGCTGATATTGTAAATATGTTGCAGTTTAAAAACCTAAAGAACCAGTTTATGGCTCCTTTTCTGTGGTTTGTGTGAAACAAAACTTAAAAAAGTGACAAACAAAGCCTTGGATGAACTATGTTTGGTCTAAATCTCTCACATAGAAGTGAAAACTCAACAGGACAGAGCAGCAGCTCTGAGTGTGTCGGACAGGTTTTATATCTGGGGACTTGAGGAAGGAAAGACGGAGAAGAAGAACAAGGACAAAGGCGGGGGGGGGGGGGGGGGGGGGGGGGGGGGGGGGTAGGGTGGGGGGGAGGGGAGGACGTCTAGACACAGAGATGGACAGATAGAGGGACCACAGGGGGGGTGGAGGCGGTGAGGGGGGGGGGGCAAAGAGAATAGCAACACAACAAGAACAATCCAGTAACAAACTGATGTGTTTAACTGGGTTGCTATGGAAACAGCATCTTTGGTGCATGTGTGGGTTGGTTATGTGACAATGAACAATAATTAACCCATCTGACACAAGATGAGCAGCGATTAGAAGAGAAGTTGGAAACGACAGGAGGAATATTTACCGTTTTGGTTGCTTTTATTTTAGTTTTCATTCCTCAGCTATTAATAAAGTTTTAAAAAGAGAGGGAAAATAATTATGGTTTGGTTTGGTAGTTTTTGTGTAAACAATCCTTTAATCACGAGCAGAGATAAGTAAGTAACAAAGTGAGTCGTATTTTAAATAGTGGTTGATATTGATCATAGACAGATCGTGTTCATTCTATCTCTCAATCCATTGTGTTCGTACTTTGTTCTGCATTGGAGACGACGAGATGATCAATATCATTTCAAATGTTTGCTGCACAGTTTTCAAGTGCAAATTATTCAAAGATTGTTGTTTTCACCTATTATTTTCAGCAAAACTCAAAAAACGTTATTTTGTTGAATCTGTGTAAAGTTTTATCATTGCAACATTATGATTTTCTGGAAGGAATTATTCACTCTGAACTTTGATAGAAACTGAGGTATAAAAAGTGTTCGTACCTCCCAGGCTGATCAGGTTCTTCATTTATTTTGGTTTCAAATGCATTCATATATCCACACACACTCAGCTATAATATTAACTCACTGACTGCCATTGACGTACATATAAGTCATTTCAAATCCAACCATTCACTGTCATTAACATACAGTATATGTACGTCAAGTGTGTTTTTCAATGGGGGTTGCTAGGAGACACTGTGGCTGAGTTCTCCCATGGATATTGGACCTGTTCTGTGACCAACTGGTGCCTTGTAGGTGGCAGCACTGCAGCTTTGGATGAGAGATTAGCCGCGATGGGCATATGTAGCCGAGAAGAAGAGGAAGAGTTAAAGAGGGAGTGTTTGGTGCAGCGAAGTGACGGCAAAGCCCGGGCAGCTCACACTCCAGCAGAGCCCGCGTCGACCCAAGTCGACCACAGAGAGCGTCGCAAATGTGAGAGAAGACGACCAGCGACCCGGGCCAAGCGACGAGACACGGCGCGCCCCATGACGCCGCGCCTTCCCAGGGACAAGCCCATTCGCCAAGACACGACTGCACAGCAGAGCCTGCCTTGCCCCCCGCATACAGGAGAGTGCTACACAGCCCACCACAACAAGCTGAACCACCCAGAGCATGCACACACACACACACACACACACCTGTATGAGTTCATATATTTTTGTCAAATGTAAAAATTGTAATTGTACATTGTTATATTTGTAAAATAATAATGATTTTAATATCAAAGCCCAGTCTCAGTGTTGTTTTTGTTGTTTTATAGAAGGAAACCAATGTTCAGATGTTTGAGGTGTCACTAAAGCAAAAAAACATTCGTCTCAAAGTCACTGTTCTGCTAGACAGGTTTTTTTTTTTTTTTTTTACTAAAAGCCTATTTTCTGGTGTTTAGTGTGAAACCTACATATATTCAACTGCTGATTATGGAAGAACGAAACAAGCTAGAAACAAAATAGATTTACTGATGAAAGGGGTCTGTTTACAATCACATTGTATTGGCATTCTTAACTCATTGACTGCCAAAAACGTCAATTGTGTTTTTCTGCTGAGGTTGCTAGGAGACAGTGTGACAAAGCTCTCCTGTGAATATTGAGCTTGTACCATGATGTAGTAACCACCTGTGCCCCGAAGGTGGCAGCAGTGCAACTTTGGATGATAGATTAGCCACTGATGCTACCATTAGCTAAGGAGGAAGAAGCAGAACGAGGGAGATTATGGTGCTATGAAGTGATGATGTGATCCAGCTCACAGCACCAATACTAACACAGAACATGTGTGGACCTGAGTGGATTATTGATTATGTTGTTATGGTGAGATAAAACCATCAACTAAACGGGCCAAAATGGGTCATCTCTGTGTGTCGGGTGGAAGAGGAAGTTAGGTCTGTGTGATTGACAGGGGGGGAGGAGATACTAATAGGTGACCTGTAGGTGGCAGCAGAGCACATGTGAGATCACCGTTATGGGCAGAGCTCAGAGGGAGAGGAAAGGAGGTTATGAGACAGAAAATGGTGCTACAGAGTTGATACTGAAGTTCACACAAACTGGTGATTTGTGTGAAACTTGCCTCTATTCAACTGCTGATTACGGAAGAACGAAACAAGCTAGAAACAAACTATTTTTTATGATGAAAGTAGAGACTCTAATCTTTCAGAATCTGGTGTCAGAATTCATATTACAAAATATTCTGTGGGTCTTAAAATATCAGTGAAAATCATTTAAAATGCCTGGAAATATAGGGTTGGCTGCTCTGAAAAGGGCTGGCAGTGAATGAGTTAATGGAATGATAAGAAAAAAAGAAGCTAAATAATTCCATCTCATGTACATTAGAGAATTAAACCTGACATTATAAAACACATTTTAACCAGGGTTTTTACCATTTCACTGTTGATGATCCACTTGACTTTGGAATACGTTGCAAACCATTACATAACAGATGTCGTAAAAAGCTTATTTGTCTAAAGAAACCTCACAAAAGAATATGTACCAAAGCAAAAGTAAGATTTTTAAACATTTACACAAACTTTTACCTGATGTTTGTGGAAACAACATGACCGTATGTTCATGTTTCTGTGTCTTTCACAAAATGTTAACTACTGCTTCATAGGACTGTAGGGGGACAATGAGTGATAACAATGATAATATTAATTTATATTAATTATAGGGTGTCATCTACGACTGAGTTTATAGTGTCTTAGATCACTAGTTATTAATATATTGCCATTCAGGGTGTGAATTATTGTCAAACTGTCTACTTTCCAATAACATACCATATTATATTGCATGAACCACAGACAAAAGTAGAATTATAAACATTTACTAATCAAACAAGTTAAACCCTATTTACACAAAGAACTAAAAGAGTGCTACGCTCACTAAGCTAAGGATAAATGCAACTCACTCTTTCCACAATAGCAAATAGACAAAAACACCAAATCTCACTACGTAATCTCACAAGACAAAATGTCTCATCCTGAAAGAGCTCCATGATGCAGACCCATCTCTCACCTGCATGTTTGGGACAATATTAAGCATTTACGATACGTGATTTTACCATAGTTTACCTGAGGCATAGACAAATACAATAAATAAGAGTAAACCTAGCCAAACTTCTATTTATAGCTTTACATTCATAATAATTCATTATTGATGCCTAAATAATCCTTTTGTGACTGGTTTTATTCTTGTTTTCTCTACGCTGTAATATTCAGTCACCTGTAAAACTGTACTTTGTTTTTTTTTCCATCCTAAGCAAAACACTTTTTCAGACTAATGCAACTACATAAATAATGTCCTCCTCATTCCTGTGTTTTATTCAATTATGAATGATGTTGACAGGCAAGCTTAGCTTCTACAATTTATTCATGGGACTGCTTCAAATATGGAGCACAACTTTATTTACATTAGGCAGTTCTTTCTCTGTGTCAGAACCTAAAAAACTGATGACCTCCTTCATATCAAGACACAAAACATGACACAAATAATCCTAATAATCCATCTTATTCACAAACATGTTTGGAACAAAGTCCTTTAAAATCAGTG
>NW_021145182.1:0-32664 GCF_900634775.1 Gouania willdenowi
TGTATTACAATACAGGAAATAACTACTCCTGCTTTAAAATACATTTAGGGCACATTAAGGGTATATGTTTTAACAATGTTAAGAATACAATCCATGACATTTCAATAAACATTTGCTCACAAACTGAAATTTAGTTTACTGAGTAATGTTTGTATGAAAAGACAATTTAAATAAAATAAATGTATCAAATTTCTTTCACTTTTCCATAGAACTTGACTTTATTTTCAAGATCATTAATTGAACAATGAAGCTTTAATATGGTGTTTTTCATCTCAGATTGATGGTTGTGAGTAATGTCAGGTCCAGAGAACAAATGGTCACTTCCTCTAAACGTCCATGGGCAGACAGTCATTTTTTGAAAAGTCTTTCAGCTGGATCAGGGGTGTAGTTGTTGTGTTCCTGTAGCTGCATGGCAGCAATAAGGCCTTTCTGTTGACTGGAAATGTTCCCCCTGATTGACAGGATTTCAGGAATTAACATCTAGCAGTAGAAAAACAAATGACATGGTCAAAGTTTTATCAATCACATCTTGGGCAAAAATACATAAAAAAGGTTTGTTTTATTACTCACATATCTTCTGGCTGAGTAGAAACACACCTATCAGCCTGGATCAATGGGAGTTTTCCAGAGTAGGATGAAGCAAAATGGAAAGAAGTGGAAAAAAGGAGAAAAACAAAGCTTTCAGAGGTTTTTCTTTTTTTAAAGAACATTTTCTTAAAGAACAATGAGGAATACTGCCTGTGTCAGTACAGTAGCTTTTATTGTACCCTGTATGTTCAATGGTTGAATAAACTTCAGCTTTATTTAACACAAGCAAAGGCATTGTCTCTTAAAATTTGAATATTCATTCAAACCTGAAGGTAAATGTTCATATTTGAACTGAAATGAGACGTTCAGTTAAAATATTTTTTTACTTGTTTTTCTACCTCACCTTTATTAATTTCAATAAATGTTCCTTTTTTTTAAATTGAGACTTTTGTTGCATTTGTTATCATCATTGTGTAATTTTTATCATGTAAATTGAGGGAGCAAAAGTAGTATCAGCTCAAAACTGAAACACAGCAAAGCTCCGGTTTGTACACGGACCCAGAGAGAAGTGACATCACTACCGCTGATAATTCCCCAATCTTTCATTTCTAATCAGATGCTAATGTGTTTGTTAGCCGCCAGACTGTGATTCAAATAGGTAATAATTACTAGGATTAGGTCTGAAAGCATGTTTATCACTGCACTCAGTGAGTTAGTGACGTACACACTTTGAAATACTGTATTTTTCAGAATAAAAGGTGCATCGGATTATAAGGCGCACTATCAATGAATGGGTCTGACCGGGTCTATTTTCATACATAAGGCGCACTAGTTTATTATTATTATTAAGGCACATTAAGAGAAACAAAATAGTCATAAGTCAAACTTTATTCAACTCATTAACAATAATTCTCAACATTGTTCAGGTTTAACACATAAAATACAGAACAATACACTGACTTTTTCAGTTCAGTATGTTAAAGCACAGTACGGTACATATCACTCCCTGAGGCTCCTGACTACAGTAGCCCTGAAGCACCAAAAATCCATCAAGCGGTGCAGCTTCATAGTTTTACCAAAGTTGTACTAAACATTTTTGACCATTATACATACATAAGGCTCACCTGATTATAAGGCGCACTGTCGATTTTTGAGAAAATTAAAGGATTTTAAGTGTGCCTTATAGTCTGAGAATATGGTAGTTTTTTCTACTTCTGCACTAGTGTTTGTTCTGAACAGTAAACATCTTTAATTTATCATCAACTGTGTGATTAACATTAAATAACATTTCTTAACTTGTAAGGATTCTTTCAAACAAGATATCTATTCTTTTATTTAAAACTTGATTTAAGTAAAAGGAACTCTGTGATTGGTGTTTAAACCTCATTACCTCAACAACCTGGAGGTTTGTTCCAGCTTTTTAACGTGACTTATTTACACTGACTTTTTATTTACTACTACTACTTTGTTCAAGACAGCTTACACTAAGTTTGTGATATTTAATGTATCATACCTGTCAAGTATCCCTGGTTGGCCGGGAACTCATGTATTTTATACCCCTTTCCCGCCACCTTCCCCGTATTATTTTCCCAGTAGAAATCCGTATTTTAAATGTGATCATCATTAAAAGATAGATTAAAAAACATTCGTCCGCCTCTCCAAACTGGACGCTATCAATAACCCTCGCGAGAACTGCCGCCTCACGTGACCTAGGTTGCAGTTCACTTCTCGCGAGAGTAGATGCAACTTCCTACCAGCGGGAACAAACCCGGAAAATGGATGGATGTGAAGAAGGCGCTCCTGCGAAAAAAACTAAAAAGTCATGTAAAATACCTTGGAGAGATGGACAGTGATTTACTTTTATAAAGAAGAGCAGGATGGGGTCCAATTACCGGTTCTGTATGATTTGCAACTGCAATTTTAGCATCGACCACGGAGGATGAGCGACGTAAATCAACACGAAAATCCACTAAGCACAAGCGCCGGGCTGGAGGCAAAGAAACATGCTCAGAGGGATGTCAGCATTTGTGACAAGAAATCCCAAAGAGGAAGATGAGGTCAGTAATGCGGAGGTGAAAATGGCAATGCTTGTGTTCTAAAAAAAACGTTGCGTTTCACCTTCTGTGACGACTTCAACAAGTGTGTAGCTTAGATGTTCCCAGGTTCTGCTATAGCACGAAAATACTCTGCTGGAAAAACCAAAACTACGCAACTCATCAAAGGTAAATTGAGTCAAATTAAGTATGAATGATTATGTCCTGCATGCATATTGTAGATTAATTTTTACCTAACATTATTAACTGGCTACGTGGGGTAGAAAATGGATGATAATAATTGGGCACTCACTCAACAGGTGCCATAGCAGCAGAACTGGATGACGAGTTGGCCAAAACATGTCGATCTCAGCCCTTTTCACTTTTGTGCGACGAATCAAACAGAAAAAGAATTTGTCATCCTGGCTAGACTCTATGATGAGGCCACTATGCAGGTCACTACACGATTTATGGAGATGCCTACATGCAACGTGGGAAATGCTGAAAATCTGTATGAAAAGCTGAGTGAAGCATTGAGGTAAGGGAACTGCAGTTGTGTTGATGTGTGTTGTAGTTTGCATTTAATCATAACTTTATATTTTGTCTGAATGTTTTTCCTGCTTGCAATAGAAAAAGAGGCATCCCATGGGAGAACCTGATAGCCTTTAACTCTGATAATGCGAGTGTCATGAAAGGCAAACACAACTCAGTTCTCAGCAGACTGAAGATAAGCCAGCCCCACGTCCAGGACCTTGGCTGCATTTGTCACCTCGTACAGCTGGCCACTGGCTGTGGCATCACAGCAGCCCAGGAACCAGTCGAAGGCATCCTAGTGGAGATATACACCCACTTTGATAAAAGGTAAATGCATATAAATGAAATAGGCATGCAGTTGATATTCTTATAAACACAAATACATTTCCAACCTCCCAAAAATTTTTCTATCTTTCAGTGCAAAACGCTGTGAAATATACAAAGACTTTGTAGATTTCACTGATTCAGATCACCTGAAGCTCCTCAGGTACTGCAGCACGAGATGGCTGAGTCTGATAACCTGCCTTCAGAGAGTGTTGAACCAGTGGGATGCACTACAGGTAAGGATGGTAACTCCAGCAGATGTATACACAGCTTACTATGCTATGTTTCTAATTTAACCATGAATTGCACTCTGTGTCCCGATGTACTATAGGCCTACTTTAACAGTCATGAGGAGGTGGAGAGGAGTGCCAAAGTGCATGATCTGGCAAGACATCTGCGCGATCCAATCGTGAAGACCTACTTCCTTTTTCTGAGTGCCGCTCGCCTCAACGTTACTCCAGGGACAGGTAGATGTTAGTCACTTCCCCATTGATAGAATTAAATATTGTAATGTATAGTTTAGATCTGCAATATTCAGTCAAACACTTGTTTTTTTCCAGTGGAAAGGGTAGGTGCCTTGTTTCCTCAGTTGAGTTTGAGTGAAGATAGGCTGAGAGAGGAACTCATTGACTACCAGGTGACAGATGGCAAGCTACTTCCCCAAGAAAACCAAATTGACAGATTCTGGGGACTGGTAGGGAAGGATGTGAGGTTCAGTGAGCTGCCAAGACTAATGAAGGCTTTACTATGCATTCCCCACAGCAATGCCAGTAGTGAAAGGGTGTTTAGTATGGTCAGGAAGATTGTTACTGAGAATAGGATGTCATTGGACAACAGCACTGTTTGTGCTTTACTGTCATGTAAAATAAACCATTTTGGCCCAGCCCACAAATACACTCCTTCCAAAAAAGTGTTGAAAGATGCAAAGTCAGCAACAAATCGGTATAACACATTATTAGTGAATGACAGCGAACTACATGAGTAAGCATGACAAAGTATAACAAAAATATGTAATGTAAATAAAATGTAAATGTCTAGTTTAAAGACTAGCAAAGTGAAATTAATCAATCAATCAATCAATCTTTATTTGTATAGCGCCAAATCATAACCAATGGTATCTCAAGGCACTTTACAGTAGAGCAGTCTTAAGGACGGACTCTTCATTTTATGGATACACACATATGCATATACGTATATACACATACATATGTATCCCACACCCAACATGAATTCATCATGGCGGCAAGGAAAACCTTCTGTTAAGCAGCAGGAACCTTGTGTGGATCCCATTCCTATGATGAACAGCCATCCACGTTATGCAATTAACTGTTAATACACAATGTGTTGACTTGTATGTTAAATAAATAAAATCTGCTTTATATACTCTTGTTTTCATTTAGGCTGTATTATAACGTAGGAATATTCACAGCTTTTCAATGTCAACAAAGGTAGGTCGACCACATTTTTATAGTCATCTAATTGTGTTTACTAAGTGCTTGACAAGTGGGTACTTTAGATTTCTTGTCATCTGTCTTAAAATATAAGGGATACTGGAGCTTGGTTGGGCCGGTGGGTCGGTTCATAGCGGACACCAGAAAATTTCCCTTATTTTCAAATTCAAAACTTGACAGGTATGCCCCCACACCACACATGACGTGGGCTCTATTCTCCCACACTGAAAAATACACTTTATTTCAGTAATATTAAGTTAAACTTAATGCCACTATCAAGTAAAATGTACTTAACTTGAAATTAATGAAGATATTAAGTCAATGTTGTTTGTTATATATAATTTTGATGTATTTACTCAAACAAATGAAGTAAAATTAATTAAGTTTTTCCATAAACAGAAATATCACCAACATGAAAATATGAAGTACATTTTATATATTTGTAATATTTACTGTTATGAAAAATATATGTAGATTTGAATCTTTTTGACACTTAAAATGTAATCAATTGTATCAAGTTGTATTACTCATAATTATGTAAATGATGCTTATTTCATTTGCTAAATATGACCAGATAATATAGATTTATCACAAATCACACAACTGGAAAACAGAAGAATAAACAATTATTTACTAAAGTTCACATCTGAACAGGTCCTGGTTTTAAAATGTTTTGAACAAACAGTGTAACTTACTGTACATATATGTACATAATGGAAAATGAAGGCTATTCAAATATTACAAACAGTACTTTTCTTCAATTATAAAACAGTGCTTTTCTTAAAACATCACAACACTTTTCAAACATCATAACAGCACTTTTCAAATATTATAAGTGCTTTACAATTATTATAACAACATTTTTCTTTAACTATTATAAAAATGCTTTTATTGAAATATTAAAGTGCAACGGCAACATTCAAAATAGCATTATGGTATTACACTTTAAACCACGAGTGTCAAATGTATGGTCTGGGGTCTAAAAGCGGCCTGCCATAAATATTTTAAAAAGTGTCAAATGTAGTAAAAACAGGTGTTGTGGATTTCATACAGTACATGTTTTTGAGCTACTGTATGTGAAGAAGCTACAGTACCAATAGAGAAATACTGCACAGGCATGAGGAGAACATGCAAACTCTACATAGAGGGGTGTCAAACCCATGGCTGTAAAGTAAAAGTGCCTCCTTATTTTATTGTTAATGACAATAAATGTGATTGTTACATAGAGCTGGACAATATATCGTGATTCAACATATATTGAGTTTCTTTTTTGGCGATATAGAAAAAAACAATATTGCCTATATCCATATATATCCATATTTTTTTAACTTCTTATTTATTCAATCACAGTAAAAATCACATCAAACAAGTATTTAATATTATTCATAGCGTAAAATTAAAAAGTGTTCTTCTTTACAATGTATCCATATTGCTGAGATAGATATATGTTCTTATAGGTTATTTTGTATTAAAATACTCGTTTTAGGAGTTGTTGTTGATCACTGAATGTGTCCTAACAAAGACCTTCCTCCAAACAAGCCACACTACAGAACTCACTCACACGTGCTGTCCCTTAGAGGAGGAAAAAGCCCAAAGTAGCACATATTGTGCAGCTGTTTGTTAATAAATGTGCCTGTGTGGAATTTTTCATCAGCAAATTTAACCCAGAATTGTCTTTCTGGTCAGACTTTGACTTTAGAATATTGAAATATATATCGTATAATGTCCTTTTGAGGAAAAAACATCAAGATATGAGTTTTGGTCCAAATCGCACAGCCCTATTGTTAAAGAAAAAGGTCATTTACACTATATCTACTTTTTCTTATTATATACTGATTATGGTCTAAAGCAGTTGTGTGTTTTAAATCATGACCTGTAAAAAAAACCAATAGCATTGAATCCCAGTATATGTGTAGAATAGGTAAGTAGGGTCATTGGGGGCTGTGATAATGACAGGTTGTCATTTACAAAGGAAGGCCATAGAAAAGTAGATCTATCATGCACTATTGCACACCCCCTCAGTACTGCATGATACATATTAACCAATGCACCAAGACAGCATGTATCAATCATACACCTGTGAACACCAATGGAACTATAATTCATATTTAAGAAGCCCTTCAATCTGATGGTTTTGCAGCATTAAATCTACAGTAGTAAAGCACCCAAAGGAGCCCATTGACCTGGAGCTGCTTGTATAGTGATGGATTGATAAGGTGATTGATCATGTAACATGATAGCACTGTAGTAATAATACTATTAATAAATAATAATAATTGTTCAGTTCAAGGTCACTTCATAAAACTAATAGGTCTAGACAATTAATATTTCACAATATGAATTATTAATCTGAGTTAAAATGGAAAGAACTGATGTTGACAGGTAGTCATGGTGACTCAGAATAAGTTAGAAGACCTGTGTTGACAGGTAGTCAGGGTAACTGAAAAGATAATAGTGCCATGTTCTAAAAGTCCTACGGGTAGACATCAAAGCCTCAAAAGCAGTGAAAAGGTTACTAAGTTTTAAAAGTTCCATGGGTAAACATCAAAGCCTTACTGTGGAACTACTGGCACTGTGCTAATTGTTTGGACCGTATACTTTGGACCATCGTCAAGAGCGCACAGCCCGTTGACTTCAGCTGATCAAAGAAATTGTGATGGAGAAGCTAAGTGCCCAGGTGGTCGGCGGCGAGTTGTTTGTCCGACAGTATTACACCGTACTGAACAAGGAGCCCGAGAACCTGCACACGTTCTATGGGAAGGACTCGTCGTACGTTCACGGAGGTTTGGACTCCAAAGGCAAACCAGCAGGGGCTGTTTATGGAAATTTGGAGATCCAGAAGCGGGTGATGGAGCTGAGTTTCAGGGACTGTCACACTGAGATTTGTCACATGGACGCCCACTCCATGCTGAACGAGGGCGTGGTGGTGCAGGTGATGGGGGAGCTGTCTAACAACATGCAGCCCATGAGGAGGTTTGCGCAGACCTTCGTCCTGGCTCCGGAGGGAACCACCTCAAACAAATTCTATATCCACAACGATGTCTTCATGTACCAGGATGAGGTCTTTCAGGACTCGGACTCTGAACCTCCTGAAGAGTCTGAGGAGGACGTGGAGGAGCTGGAGGACATAACAGAAAAAAGCTCCTCAGACCTCCCGGAGCCCGCCCCTGAGAATAACAGGTCGTTCTCCTGGGCGTACGTTACCAGTAAGTACCTCCCACCCCGTGGAGCCGTCCCAGTGTCAAGAATCCCCCCCCACAAGGTTAAAGTCCCGCCCACAACACAGCCCAGAGTGCAGGTAAAGTGTGAGTCTCAGAGCTCCACACAGGGACCTCAGAGACCTAAGGGTCGAAGGATTGTTCGTTATCCTGACGCTCATCAGCTGTTCGTAGGAAATATTCCTCACGACGTGGAAAAGACCGAACTGATGGAGTTCTTTGAACAGTTCGGCTCAGTCCTGGATTTCAAGATCATTAGCAGAGGAAAACATCCAAACTTTGGTTTCGTGGTGTTTTACGATTCTGAGCCGGTCCAGAGATCCTCAGCAGCAGACCAATTGAGTTGTTTGACAACGTGCGTCTGAAGTCCAGAGAAAAAAGACGCGTTCGGCGCGCGTGAAGTTGAGGGCAGAGAGTCTGAGGGTCGAAGGATGGTTCGTTATCCTGACGCTCATCAGCTGTTTCGTAGGAAATATTCCTCACGACGTGGAAAAGCCCGAACTGATGGAGTTCTTGAACAGTTCGGCTCAGTGTTGGATTTCAAGATCATCAGCAGAGAAAAACATCCAAACTTTGTTTCGTGGTGTTTAAACGATTCTGAGCCGGTCCAGAAGATCCTCAGCAGCAGACCTATTGAGTTGTTTGACAACATGCGTCTGAATGTCCAGAAGATAAAGACGCATTCGCCACGTGAAGCTGAGCGCGGAGATGCTAGTCCCTCGCCCTGGAAGAACCCAGAGGGGGGCGGAGTCAGAGGCCCCTCATCCCAAGGGGGTGGAACCAACAAACCCAGCCTTGGCTCTGGGTGTGGGGTGGTGGCCTAGTGAGCGTTTATCTTCTGCCCCCTGGCAGTGAGACTACGCCCCTCCTTAAGCCCCACCCACTGTGTATCTGGACGTTTTGGCAATCACTCTGAACTCTAATCGATCTAAAGATTAAAATATTGGTTGAAAACTACTTGAACTGTGGTCTGTGGTCAATGAAAGTTTGAATAAAAACTAACAAATCTTAACATTGCCTGGCAACCCTTTTCAGAGGTTTGAATTAAAGATCCAAACAATATAATTGGTAGGAGCAATGATTTATTTTCTGAGCTACCTCAGTATAATATGTTTAGCATCTACCTAACCCGTAGATGGGCGGGTCCATGCAGGTTATTTATGTTGCCATGGTGATTGCACGGGTGTGGTTAATCAGGGAGAAGCAAACAGTTTTTCGACTACTCCTGGGCTCTTGTGAATGGGTTTTCTGTATTCAGTTTTATACCGGACATTTTAATAGTGTTTTTTTTTGTATTCACAATTCCCTGTTTATTTTCTGGATTAAGAGCAAATATTCAGAAACACCAACAACTATTTTCATATCCTTTATCAACCAATACCTGTCAAAACAAAATCTCTGCACCACCAAAGGTGACAAAGTTAAAGGACTTGACACTTTAATAATAATAATAATATAATAATAGTAGGGGACACATGTCAGTGTTAAACACAGCTCTGTGTGCTGTTCAGCAGAGGGGTGTTCCATAAAGGAGGTTTAACAAACTCTGAGTCTATCCATAAACTCTGGGTCAACATACCAACGATGGGAAACTCTGTTTATCTGATTCTATTACACACTGGTATGAAGTGGGTTAATCAACCCTGAGTATGTAAACCTTGGGTTACTTACGTGCACGCGCGAGATAAAAACAATCATCAATGGATCAGAGATTACTGAAACTGCCATGACAACCAAACGGAACAGAGTGATTTATTCACCCTAATGGGTGAAATAAGTCGGTGTTTGATGAATATGAGCCTCTTCTAAAGGTGTGTTCAGTCTTTAGTGACTATAGTAGCTTAAATCACCCGTAATTAGTCACACATTTTGGTTGCTTCATCACTTTATTGCTTAAGTGACGTGACGAGCGGTGAATAATATGAATAAAATGTGTCTGAGGAGACGTGTCAGCAGCATAGGATGTCTGCATAGAGATATCCTGTTACACTGATATAAGACAGTAAATGCTGCTTCATATCACATAATTATATTGATTTTTAATGTAATATTGTCGGTAGAGTCATCTCAACGTCCTAATAAATGTCATAATCAAAAACTGTAGCGGGACGCGAACCCCCGACCCATCGTTTCCAAGAGCTGTGTCACACTTCACTGCACCATCATACCTTCAAAGATGTGTGATCTACAGATTGAACTGTAACTGTATAACAATATAAAGCAATAATCGAGCCTTAAAAGTGGATTTATTTAAATGATCATCTCCTCCTTTATATTATCCACAGGTTTGTATTCAGAGAACTTTACTACAGACGTCAGTAGATGTTTTAATGCAAGATCAACCTCAACCTAATGATCTACATCTACAATGTTAGAAAAGTTCTCAAACTTTTCAGCCAATGACCCTCAAAAATAAAGGTTCCAGAGACCGGGGACCCCCACTGTACCTGAAGGTGGTTGATCACAGGCATGAACATTGAAGAACAGTCATGTGGAGACAGGGCCGTCTATGAGGGGAAATAAAGGGGAGAGATGTTTGGGGAGCATCGATAAAGTCAGTAAAATGATGGTCCATTGTTCTATGAATCTGTGATAACCACATTTATTTATCTTAATAATATGCACTTTTATCCAGGTTGTGCGTTATTATTTGCGCCGTAGTTTGTAGTCATCTTAAAGATGTAAATCATTGTTTAATCAGAAATAAATGGGTTAAAAGTGACCAAAAACTGTGGAAAAGATGCTGAAAAGAGATTTTAAAATTCACAAAAAATGGTTGATATTCGCAAATTAGGGGTAATGTAATTTAAAAATTAGGAACAATTAGTTTGAAACTGGCAATAATGGCATGAAAAAATCGTGAATGAGGTTAAATTGGCCAAAATAAGCATGAAATATGGTGAAAAGATGATAAACGTGACAATAATTGGTCAACATAAGTGGTGACTAGGGTTTATATGTGCCGAAAATGTCTTGAAAGTTGAAAAAATGTGCAGAAAAGGCATTGAAATTTGATGGAGAAGTGGCAGGAAAGGGAGTAATGTAGCAAAACTATGGCAAAAAAAGGGATAAATATAGGTTCAAATATGGCGTTTGGTGTGGCTACTCTGTGTTTGTTACACATGTCCTAGACTAAATCAAATACTTGGTACAATGGTTTCTGTTCTCAGCTGGTGATGTCTGTATCCTGTGAACAAAAAACTACATTTATATACATTTCAAAGGTTGATTATGATTTTTTTTAAATATTTCAAGTTATAATTTCTATCCATGTCTAAATCTTTATTTATCTATCTGAGGATATAAATACACATAAGGGTTTTAGTTGTGAGATTTTTAGAACATAAATAGAGGTAAATGACAATATTTTTACACAGTTGTGAGGTGCATTAACTGCTTAACATGATATCCATTTATGCTATATACCTTTTCATCTAAAAGCTCAGTATAAGCCTTTTTCTGTGACTTAAGCATATGGGGTTTACTATCCTAGCAGTTGTCTCTGTGGACCTGCTGTTTGCATGTGACATTGTCTTGTGACTAAGGGGGGAGACATCCTGTCCCCGTTTCCTGCTCTTCCTCAAATTGTAGTTTCAGGCCATAAACTATCTAACTCTGGCCTTTGTTCATTGTCATGTGAGGGTCTTACCACCTTAATGGACAACTGTTGCTTCCTTTCTTTGTGTCCCAGAGAAGGGTGGTTAAGTAATCATGTGATGTCTGAAAACTTTGTGAAAGATTTAAGCGCTTCTCTCCTGTTCTTGCTTCAGAGTAAATCTGACCCCGGCGGCTCTCACAGGGCTTCTGTCTCAGCCCTGTTCTTTTGATTCTGCTTGTGTTAATAAACTTTGTATTATTATCCTTTTTTCCACACTACATCTTTTACATCGTTCACATCTCTACCTGGGGAATCCACGACAGTTGTAACATAATATTCAAACTGACAGAGATTATTAAAGAAGTGAATAAAAAAGTCAGAAAATAACCCAAAGAACTGAAAAGTAAATCAAATCATTAGAATAAAACAGTAATTAGAACAAACAGAAATGTAACCAGGTGTTATGTTAATTTATGCCTCTACTAATATTTATATAGATTACAAGGAAACAGATTTTTGATTGTATTTATGTCTACCAACTCTAATCATCAAGAGAAAGAAAACAGTATGAAATCTATAAGTATGATATCCAAAAGTTATTCTAATTGTCATTTCAAAACTATCAACGTATGATCAACAAGAAAAAGTTTTAGTAATTCCTTAAAAAAAGATCCTAACCCATCTTAAATTACAAATATTTAAATAATTGTGTGTGTGTGTGTGTTATAGTGTTAATTGACTTGTCTAAAAAGCTAAACTATGATGAAAAATAAATGGTTTATATCACATATTGCCATTTTGAGGAAAATATAGAAATATGAATATTGGTCCATATCACACAGGCCTACTGTAACTGTAACCCCACCAGTGAAGGCAGCCCTCCCTAAGTACCCTGAGTCTCTGCGTTGTGTTTTTTGGTGTTATTTGGGGGTGGGTGCGATGCAGGAGGACGAACCACCGGAGACAGGAGTTTGCGGCTAGGACCAGGAGCTTTTATTTTGCTTTAAACTGCCCACAGAACGGCTCCACATCCACTTTCTTTAACCTTTGGAAATGACGGCAAACAAATCCATGAAACAAAAAATGAGTGAACGAAAATTATTGTGCTTAACATAAATTACAATACAAAAATAAATAAAATATAAAATCTATTAATAAAAATAAAGTGCTGCACATTTTCTTTTAAAAAAAAACAACAAACTTATGGTGACAATTAGTAATACACTGAATTAATTTAAATAAAAAAAACCTCGGGTAAAATTAAAAGCTATTTTGAACACATGCTAAAAACTAACTGAAAAAGTGGTTTATTCTTACCACCTAAAACAAGTACAACTATCCAAAACACACACAAATAAGTAAATAAGTATCTTACATTAACACATAACTTAAAAATACTGCCCGTGTGGCTGTTTTAACTTAAAACATTTATACTTAACACAGAGAACAATATCCCATGCTCACCTTTGGAAATGACGGCAAACAATAAAACAAAATGGCCGCCGCGCCCAGCTCAACCTATGGCGCACCGTTGGACAATCTACTTGAACAGCCTAACTCTTAAAAGGGACACACAGCTTTTTGTACGACCGCAATGGCCGGGGTGTGGACGTTATGGCTAGGGGGTGGGGTGAGGGGTGCTATGGGGCCTCCCCGGGGGTCGTATTGGGCGGGTGTGCGGGGGCGCGGCGCGTGGTTCCTGGCCCGGTGGATCCGCGTTGGGATTGGCTGGTCTGCTGGCTGGATGCACCGGGCGCCGTGGGCGCGATTCCGGGGCGGGGGTGCCCCGGGGGCGGATCCTTGGGCTATGTGTCCGGGGAGGTGCTCTCCGGCCATCTGCCCGGGGACCGGCCGCGGCTCGTGGCGGCGCTGCGCAGCCTTGGGCGGGGCGGGGCTGGTGGCCTTGGGCCCGCTGTTGTTTGGGGTGTGCTGGCGTCGGGGGGGTGTCTCGTGCCGGTGCGTGGGTCGTCGGGGATTGCCTCCGTGGGGGGGGGGGGGGGCTCTATTGGCGCCGCTGGTGTGGGGGGGGCGGTTCCGGGCTGGGGGTGCTTCGGTACTCTGGCTTGCCGGTCCGTGGCTGGCGGGATGGCCCTGCTTGGCGGTGGATGGCGTCCGCTCTCGTCGGGGGGGGCCGGGGCCGCCTCCCGGTGGAGAGTGTTGTATCGTGGCGCCGGGGGGGCCTGTGCTGGCCCTGGTGCGGGCATGGGCCTCCCCCCCGCTCGGGCCGCTCCCCTTGGTGGCGGGTGGCGTTGCTCCGGGCCGGCGGGCGGCGGGGGGTCGCCCCCTGGGGCGCCGGGGGATGTTGTTGGTGCCTGGCTGTGCCCGGGGGTGGGGGGTGTCGCCGTGCTCCGCGGGGGCCGGCGCGGTCTGGGGGGTGCCGTGGGGGGGGGGGCTCCGGCTGTGCTGTTCCGGGGCCCGCAGTGCCACTTGCCCGTCTGCGCCATCTACCCTCTCGCGTGGCCCGCCACGCGGACGGGCCCGGCTCACACTGGACAGGCCTCCTACATGTTCACTTCACCCCACTCCCAGCTGGTCTGGCTCACTCACAAAATGCACCACACACCAATACCCAACCCTTGGGGGCTGGATGGTGGGGCTGGGGGTGGAGGGGGCCGCCACCTGTGTTACTATGTAGTGGCGTGGGGGCGGCCCTCCCACCTCTAGTTGCCCTACTAATCCCTCCAATTTTAATCGCATCTCAACATGTCACCCCCCGGAGGGTGTATCATCTTTTACACCCTCCGGCCTATTACACCACATACACATAAATCCACAGAGGCTGGAGGGGGAGCAACCGCTCCCCTCCATCCCCCTTCTTTTAATTACACCCCATACATTCACCAAACACACACATTCACACAGGGGATCGGGAAGTGCCTCTCCATTGGGGAATGGAGAGGCACCATAACAGGGTGGTGGGTTGGTACACATATTTGGGCCTCTCCGGTGGGGGCCTGGCCCCTCTGTTGGTGGCTGGGCCACTGCATAGAGCAAAAGCACATCAAGATGGTGCGGTCGGGCGTGGCGGTGGGTCTCGGGGGGGCTTTGCCGGGGTCTCTCCTTGCGGGGTCTTTCCGGGCTGTGTCGGCCGGGTGGGGCGCGGGGTGCCTCTCCCCCTTGGGTGTGGCTTGGTGCTTGCTTTGTCTCCTGGTGGCCTTGGGGGCGGGCCCCGCGGTGTGCGGGCCCGGGGCGGCCTGCCTCGCCGGTTTGGGGGGTGAGTGTGCTGGGGGGGTGCTGGTGTCCTCGCCGGGGTTGGGGCGGGGTTGCTTGGCGCCTCGGGGTGATGCTGTTTACTGGGGGGCGGCGCTAGCTGTTCCGGTGGTGGAGGTTGCTGTCGGCCGCCTGGTGGGTCTATCCTGCCGTTTGCGGACTGGTGGGTGGGTCCGGGGCATCTTTGGCTGGGGGCTGCTGTCCCGCACTTGATGTGTGCCGTTGGGGTGCCTCCGTCCCCGCGGTGGGGATCGCCGGTTGCTCGCGGGCCGGCGGGGGGCGCTGCTCCGTGGCTGGCGCTGTCCGGGGGGCGGCGGGCCCTGGGCTGCTGGCCGTGGGCTGTCCGGGGCTGTGCGGTCCTGCTGGGCCGTGGCCGGGTCCCGGGCGGGGGTGGGGGATGCGTCCCGGGGGGCTTGGCCCGGGGGCTTGCCCTTGGGGGGTCCTGGTCCCGGGGGGTGCTCCTGGGGCCCGGGGTGCTTGGCCTGCTGGCCGGGCCGGTCCTGGCGGGGGTCTTTCGGGGCGGGTGGCGCGTGCCGCGCCCTTGCGTACCTACTGGTACGGCCCCTGCTTGGGCAGTGCCCCGTGAGGTAGGGTGTCGGGGGCCGGAATAGGGGGCCACATCCCGGCGGGGCGGTCTGGCTTGGCCCTTGGAGGGGGCCCTGGCTTTAAAAAAAAAAAAAGAACTGAAGCTCGTGGCGCGGGCGGCATCAGTGAAGGGTGATCTGGGGCGCCGTGGGGGGCTAGGTTGGGGTGCCTGGGGGCCGGCGGGGAGACTCCCAGCGGCCCCCTGGTGCCTTATGCGGCTTGGGGTGTGGTCGTCCTCCCTGGGCGGGCTGCTCCTGGTGCTGCATCCGTTCCGGGTCCTTCTGGCCTGGGGTCGGGCCCCTGCTGGCTCTGGGCTCGCCGGCGGGTGCCCACTGGCTGCCTGTTCGGCGCGGGTTCTGGTCGTCTGCTGGGTGTGGGCTTCGGCTCCTCCGCTGGGGCCTCGGGCAGGGAGTTCTCTGGGCCCTCCCCTCGGGGGGTTAGGCGCGGGGGTGGGTGGGGGGGGGTGGGGGTCGATGGGGTGGGGGGTCTGGGGGTTGGGGGTGGGATCGGTGGCGTGGTGCGCTGGGTCCTTGGCTCCTTGGGGCTTTCTCGGGTGTGTATGGGGGGGCGATGGCTGCCTCTCGGCTTGGGATCTTGGGGGCGTTCGGGGGACTGCTTGGCCGTGGGGTGGTCGCCGGGGGCCCTTAGGCTGCCTGCTCTTGCTGCTGGCCTGACTGCTTCTTCGGGCCCGGGGGCGGCTCTTGGGTTTTGCAGTGGCGGTACTTGGAAATACATTTGTCATGGATGTACTGGCCTTGGGCTGTGGGATAACACTCATACTGGGCTCAACCTTAGACACGTTGTTCCCAAATACCTGTTTTATGGAATTTCCACTCACCTCTTCCTCTGTTCACAGCCACCACCATTATTCCTAAACCACACACTGGTCACCAAACTGGCTTGACAACACAACAATAAACACAATATACACAACCACAATTTCACATCGCATCACTTAAAACTATTCCTCACCCATTCCATATCCTATCTTGTATCCCTCTTCCCTGCTAACTTCCCCACCCCCCTCCAACCCCTCACCTTGGTGTAACACTGCCCTCTCTTTTTTACATCCTCCCTTTAATAAAGTATTTCTTACCCTTCCCTAGGGAGGGCTGGTGACGGTCACAATTATGCAATGAAATAAATAAATTTATTTCATTGCAATAATAAAATATGCATTGCTGTCAAAAGATTGCACTTCTTGTAGTGTTAACCTTCGAAAGCATGTGCAGACAAGGTAAAAAAAAAAAAAAAAAAAAAAAAAAAAAGGGACACACAGCGACACCTTGTGACGAAGTTTGGTCACTACCTTACATCCACCCCGTCATTACTTGATGGCGTCCCAGTCATCAGACCACAAGAAATAAAATACCATCAACTAAACTCAAAAATACTAAATGAATGTAGACGACAATGTGTTTGTGTGTCTCCTATCTCTGTTTACTCTTGCTCTGTTGCAACATGTGTGCTGCGCATCTTCTTGCGTCTTGCCTTCTGCCACACAGCCCATCCTCTTTCTATCTTCTCACGGTCTGCCTCTAGATCACTGACTTGCAATTCCAAACACAGTTTCTGTGGTGGACGACGATTTCTCTGAGGGTTCCTCCTTAAATTACTTGGCTTGGTGGAGAAGTTATTTCTACTGATTGTTTCAGTCACCTCAGCTCCAGTTGCCATTGCTTCTGCCTCCACATCCTCTTCCTCGGTTTCGGTGAGTTCACCCGTTATCTCTGGTACAGTACTCTCCAAAACTGCTTCTAAACTGTCCACTGCTGTATCTGACTCAACCTCTTTTCCCACCACTATGCCAGCTTCCTCTCCGGTGTTCTCTAAATCTTCCATCTCACCGTCCTCTCCCGAGTCTTGTTCATCTTCATCCCATGTCGCATCACAGGCCTGCTCTACAGGAAGAAACATGCATTGTGTAAGGAGATTGCGGTGGACCACCCTCTCGGTGCCGCCATCTTCTGTTCGCACCACATATACAGGTATGTTAGGCTGCTTCTTTACCACGATGTATGGATGAGACTCCCACTTGTCGGCCAGTTTCTGCCGTCCCTCCACATGGCACACTTTAACGAGTCTCCTGGGCTGAAAGCTTCACTCTTTGCCTTCTGATCGTAGTATTTCTTCTGTTGGCCCTTGGCCTGCCGAGATGTCTCATCTGCTTGGGCGTAAGCTTGTGATAGACAGTCACGCAGTGTCTGGACATATTCACTGTACTCACAAGGCTCACTAGTCAAGTTGAGCCCAAAGGTCAGGTCAACGGGAAGCCTGGGATGCCTACCAAACATCAAGTAGTACGGAGCATATCCAGTGGAATCGTGGCGCGTACAGTTGTAAGCATGAGTCATCGCATCCACATGTTCATGCCACCTTGGCTTCAGGCTGGGTTCTAGTGTTCCTAGCATGTTCATGAGGGTGCGGTTGAACCGTTCCGTGGTCCCATTTCCCTGCGGGTGGTAGGGAGTGGTGTGGGTCTTAACGATTCCAGTACACTTGCGCAGCTCCTTCACAACAGCACTTTCAAAGTTACGCCCTTGGTCTGCATGCAATTTCGCAGGGAAGCCAAACCGGCAGAAAAAGTTTTTCCACAGCACCTTCGCCACTGTGCTGGCTTTTTGGTCTTTTGTTGGGTAGGCCTGCGCATAGCGGGAGAAGTGGTCGGTAACGATGAGCACATTTTCTATGCCACCCTTTGACTTCTCCAGAGTCAAGAAGTCCACGCACACAAGTTCCATAGGGGCATTGCTATGTATACTGACCAGGGGCGCCCTGACACTTGCAGTTGGAGTCTTTCTGAGACAGCACCTCTCACACTGCTCACACCAAGCCTTGATTTCCTGGGACATCTGTGTCCAGTAAAATCTCTCCCTTATCATCTGCACTGTTCTTTCAACCCCTAAGTGCCCGGAGTCGTTGTGGAGGGCAGTCTGGACTGGTGCACGTAGCTTCTTTGGTAGTACTAGCTGCTCAACTACCCTTCCTTGAGTGTCTTGGATGCGGCGATACATGATGCCATCCCGGACCACTAACCTCTTCCACTCTTTTAAAAGAAGGCGCACCTGCCCTCCCCCACTGACCCTCTCACTGCGGCGAGGCTTCTGGTTCAGACTCTTACAGTGTAAGACAGGTCCAATGACAGGATCCTCTTTCTGCTCCGCACGCATCTCCTGTTTTGTCTTTGCCGGCAGCGACTGCATCCCCACGTCCCTGTATCACTCACTTGGTTCACATGGTTCGGACTCAACTTTCTCCAAGGCAGGTTTGTTCCTGTCCGAGGAGTTGTCTAGTTGCCTCTGCTCACTGGACCCCACTAGTTGTGGACATGTTTGGAGGACCCGGGTGACCTCCTGGTTGGACATAGGGGAAAGGGCGTCAGCATTTGCGTTGCTCTGTCCCCTTCGATACTGGACCTCAAAATCAAAAGCTGCCAGTCGAGACACCCACCGCTGGCCCGTGGCATCCAGCTTTGCTGAAGACATCACGTATTTCATGGGGTTGTTGTCTGTTAAAACCGTGAATCTCCGCCCATAGAGGTGGTCGTAAAACTTATCCGTCACAGCCCATTTCAGAGCCAGGAACTCGAGTTTGTGTGCAGGATACCTGGTTTCGGATGGACTCAACCCTCTGCTGGCAAATGCTATGACCCTCTCTACCCCTCCTTGGACTTGCACCAACACAGCACCTAGCCCCTCACCTGAAGCGTCTGTCTGAAGGACAAAGGGCAAGTTGAAATCAGGATAGCCCAGCACTGGTGCGGACGTGAGTTTTCCTTTGATGGACTGAAAAGCCTCTTCGCAACCAGCTGTCCACAGAAAAGGCGGGACTGGATCCAGGCTCCTCTTACCCCCTCTCTTCTTCTTTCTAGGGTCTCCAGCAGTGAGGCGGTACAAAGGGGCAGCTAAGGCAGAGTATCCCTCCACATATCGCCTGTAATACCCAGCAAAACCCAGGAACTGCAACACTTTCTTCCGATTTGTTGGCCTCACCCAGTCTTTGACTCTCCGGATCTTCTCTGGGTCAGTCCGTATACCCTCAGCAGATACCAAGTGACCCAAGTACTGTACCTCTCGTCTCATAAGCTGGCACTTTGAGGGTTTCAACTTCAAGCCATGCTCCTGAAGTCGGTCAAACACCAGCTGCAGCCTCTCCAAATGTTCCTCAAAGGACTCCGAGAATACAATGATGTCATCAAGGTATATCAGGAGGTGTGTGAAGTTCAGATCACAGAAGCAACAGGTCATGAGTCTCTGAAAGCTGGATGGTGCGTTTTGCAGTCCAAAAGGCATTCGGTTGGCCTCGAACAGCCCCATGGGTGTACTGAACGCTGTCTTGTGCTTGTCACACTCTGTTACCTCCACCTGCCAATAACCACATGTGAGATCAAGGGTAGAGAAATACTTTGCATGTCCCAGAGCCTCCAGAGCTTCCTCTATTCTGGGCAGGGGAAAAGCATCCCTTACGCTGCAGGAATTTAGCTTGCGATAGTCAATGCACAACCTCAATGACCCATCCTTCTTGCCTACAACCACCACAGGTGAGGCATATGGGCTCTTACTGGGTCTGATGGCTCCTGCTGATTCCATATCCACTAACAGCTTTCTCACATCTTGCCACTGCGATGGGGGGATCTTGCGGTAGGGGAGTCGAAAAGGCTTAGAGTCAACTAGAGGGATCTCGTGTTGTACTGTCTTTGTGTGGCCATAGTCCATTGAATGCTGGGAGAAGACTGCTACATTCCTCTCGAACAGTTCTTTAAGGAGGGAGCGCTGATGCTCATCCTCTACTGCTGCCTCATTCAAGTCCACCTCACAACCTTTAACCACTTGGTCCAGGCTCAGACACGCTTCTTTACTCTCCTCATCATGACATTCACCGTGTTCTTTGTTTGCAAAGTCCACCACCTTGTCTACCAGAAAGGCATTGGCCAAGTGTGTGTGCGGTCTGATTGTAATTGCACGTTGTGACAGGTTCATCACTCTGACAGGGGCAGTGCCGTTCTTGACATCCGCGAGCACCTGGGCAACAAGGAGGTCTTGGGGGAGCCGCAGGGAGGAGTGACCTTCAAGTAGTGCTGTGTTAGCCTTTCTTTGTGGGCCTGCTTTAATCCTACACAATAAACCCATCTCCTTTCCCACAGGAATACGAATTTTACGGCCAGTGTACACAACGGGGCCCACCAGGTCATCAGTTCCATTATGCTCAGTGTTATCAAACTCTCGAAGGGCAGTGTACCACTCTGGATGGCTCTCCCTTACGCGGTGGAGGAACTGCTGGCCGTAAATTGCTTGGAGATGGTGTCTGGAGGCACGGAGGACATTAGTTCCCACGAGCAGAGGAACAGTGGAGCGATACTCTGAATCAGGGACAACCACAGCTGGCACACTCATGAACTCTTTCCCCAGCACTTTCAGGGAAATGGGTAGGACACCATAGTAGGTAACACTCTGACCTGCTGCACCTGTTATAGATATTTCTGATGGCTGTAACATTTGTCCATGCAGGGTGGGGTGGTTGCGCCAGTATGTGTGGGTGATAGTGGTCACCTGGGAACCAGAGTCAATGAGCGCCTTGCACTTCATGCCATTTACTTCCACTTCACCTTCATTTCTGGGCCCCACCAGTGGTGTGCCTTCTCTTCCATCATTTGCTCTGTCGTCTTTCCCTGGGGGGGCTTGTGGCTCACCCATGGTTGCCCCGATCACCATGGGCTCTAGCCGTTTAAAGGCTGAGCTGCGTGGGGTGCATTCTCATCTGCACGGCTCATGTTTGGGGGCTGGCGAGGCCATGTTTGGTTGGGATCGGGAAGCACTGCTCTGCAAACCCGTGCTACGTGTCCTTGCTCCCCACATCGGTAGCATGTGACAATTGAAGTCTGGGCTGTGGGTCCAGAAGACGGCCTAGCTCTCAGAAGGGGGACAGAAGCAGGGGCAGCTATTCTCGATTCAAGGTGTGTCAACTTGGCCATCTGCTCCTCTTGGTTGAGAGCTAATTTCTTAACGAGCTCTGTCAGCTCTGCCCACTCTGTTGTATGTTTTGCCTTTTCCACCCTCACGTTTGAACTGCCCTCCGATGCAACATGAACCTGGTTATAGGTTTTTTTTAATCGGTTTTGTGACTGAAACTTTTTGCTTTCTTTTGACAGGTTTCTGAGCTCTTCTTGCAGCTCCCTAAAGCTCAGTCGTCAGGGTTTCATTGGTGAAATTCTCAAATATACTTCCTCACTGGTGAGACCTCTTAAAAACTGCCTGATGAGTTTGCTGTCCCGATCAGGGAAAGGCCTGCCGCCACATTGACTCTCTTCTACAGCTCGCAATGTAGCCTCCAGTGCTATAGCATATGAGCAAGCAGACTCTCCTGGCCGTTGGCAACGCTCGTAGAAGTCAGCTAGCGGATCAAAGGAACCATGCGTATCGCCGTACTCGGCCCTCAGCTCTTCAAACGCATTTTCAGGGGTTTGGCTATGGGGAGGGAAGTTCAGAACAAGCTTTCGAGCCTCACCACTCAGGTGACGTACAACAGTGGAAAAGCGTAAGTGACTTGGAAGCTCTATTGCTTCCAGGAGGTACTGCATGTCACGAATCCAGTCTTCCACAAGAGTCTTACACTCAGCATTACCAGTAAAAATCTGGACGTTTTTTACCTGATGGGTCTGCACTAAGCCACCATAGACTGCTGGTGGGTGGTTTGGGGGGGGATACAGCTCCAACTAAGGAACTCGGTTTATGTGGATGCTGGGTGTGAGATGGGTGTTGAGGGTAGAAGTTGGGATTTATTTGGACTTGAGGGTCTGCAATGGCCGTTGGTCGATACACTGGAGCAGGATTGTTGGGAGAAGCTGTGTAGTTTACATTCAGAGGGGTGGGGAAAGTTGCGTGCTGTCCCCCAGTACTGGTGGCGGGTAGGTGCAAGGGGGTCTGGGAGTAGTGGGTAGTAGCCTGTGTTGTGTGCAGCTGAGAGGTCTGCTCTGGTGCAGGGGGGTTATTCAAAATGTTCATGGTTTGGTGAGTTAAGAAATTTGGCATGGGAGCTTGGATCATGGGCGTGGAATATGCATGGTTGGCAAAGACCTGAGGATTTGGAGTGGCCAATTGTGGCGCATAAGAAGTTGTGACTGGGCTGCTCATGGGCTGCTGCTGTAGAGTTTGTTTGTCTGGATATGTGGGATATGGGAGGCTTTGGGGTTGTAGGGTAGCTGGAGGTCCGTACACACTAACCTGATCGCTTGGCACTAAGGCTGGGCCGGTGTTTAGATCAGTGTAGGGCATCAGCACTGGGGGTGATGGAGTGCGTTGCAAGCCTTGTCCCATGTTGCTTGGGTGCCCGAGGACTTGACGAGTGGGAGTGTGGAACTGCTGATGGGGCCTGCGAGCCTGGTAGGATGGTTGGATACCTTTGGCCTCACTGATGGCTGCAGTTCCATATCAGGTTCAGGAGTGGGCTGAGGGCCTGATGCTGCTGCAATTGGGCCCCTCTGCTCTAACTGTGAATATTGAGAGTCATGAAACATGGTAAATTTCTCTTAAATAACGTTTTTTTTTTTTTTTTTTGAAAATAAGTGTGTGTTTCTTGGTTTATGCTAATCCCTACTATCATATACAAAAAAAAAACCAAAACCCAAAATATAAAATGTGTCAAAACATCAATATGTACTCAATTAAACAAAGACACAATATTCACAATAAACATTAAATATAATCCTTATAGGAATGTTAAACACGATACTATTTACCTTCCAAATAATCAATCTAAACTCAGAAACAAAGGACCTGTATCAACCTTCAAAGAATATGCAAACAGTAGAAAAAACTTTAGCGGCACCAACCACTTAGTTAGCAAAACTTTTGCTCCTTCAGGTCTTCAAATACCACAAATCTGGGTCACGGCACCAAAGATGTAACCCCACCGGTGAAGGCAGCCCTCCCTAAATACCCTGAGTCTCTGCGTTGTGTTTTTGGTGTTATTTGGGGGTGGGTGCGATGCAGGAGGACGAACCACCGGAGACAGGAGTTTGCGGCTAGGACCAGGAGCTTTTATTTTGCTTTAAACTGCCCACAGAACGGCTCCACATCCACTTTCTTTAACCTTTGGAAATGACGGCAAACAAATCCATGAAACAAAAAATGAGTGAACGAAAATTATTGTGCTTAACATAAATTACATACAAAAATAAATAAAATATAAAATCTATTAATAAAAATAAAGTGCTGCACATTTTCTTTTAAAAAAAACAAACTTATGGTGACAATTAGTAATACACTGAATTAATTTAAATAAAAAAACCTCGGGTAAAATTAAAAGCTATTCTGAACACAGGCTAAAAACTAACTGAAAAAGTGGTTTATTCTTACCACCTAAAACAAGTACAACTATCCAAAACACACACAAATAAGTAAATAAGTATCTTACATTAACACATAACTTAAAAATACTGCCCGTGTGGCTGTTTTAACTTAAAACATTTATACTTAACACAGAGAACAATATCCCATGCTCACCTTTGGAAATGACGGCAAACAATAAAACAAAATGGCCGCCGCGCCCAGCTCAACCCAAACTATGGCGCACCGTTAGGGACAATCTACTTGAACAGCCTAACTCTTAAAAGGGACACACAGCGACACCTTGTGACGAAGTTTGGTCACTACCTTACATAACCAAAGCAGTAACACTTTATCTTGTAAAGGATATGATTGTCTACTCTAAACTGTGTAAAATGAGGTGTTCAAACACTGCTTAAAGTAGGATTTTATTAATATGAGTGTGTTACCTCAATAACAAATAGAAATCACTAGACTGATATGATGCCTTGGTATGTAGCAAGTGATGCTAATGCTAATGCTACACTATAGTTCATTCATTTTCAGACCCACTTATTCCTGTTTTACAGGGTCGCGGGGGTCTGCCGGTGCCAGTCTCTGGCTATCATTGGGCGCTGGGTGGGGGTACACCCTGGACAGGGCGCCAGTCCATTACAGGGCAACACAGACAGACAACCACTCACTCTCATTCACTACTATGGGCAATTTAGAGACTCCATTCAATCTTATAGTCATGTTTTTGGATTGTGGGAGGAAGCCGGAGTACCCGGAAAAAACCCATGCAAACAACACTATAGTTAAAAGACTGTGTGACTATAAGAACATGTCAGATCTTTTGTTTGATGTTCATTGTACTTGGAAGCAGTTTGATAAATTGCTTACATACAATTTAAAAAAAATATTTGAAAATGACCTTGTCTTAAATGATCTTTTATTCCTTTTTTCCATTTAGGGTGATGATTTTAAGTAGGTGAATTGGTTCGTTTTATTGGTAAATAACTTTAAAATAGTTTAAATGATTTTAATGAAAAAAATTGTATTTTGATCGTGTTTTTACAAAAAATAAATGGTGATATGATTTTTTTTCCCCATATCACCCACTGTGACTGAGGTAAAGGTAGCACTGCCTTGGGCCACAGTGTTTTAAGTGGGAGCCCCCTGCCTCTGTCATCAACATCTGTGATAAACACCTACAACATGAGACATGTCCCCAGATAAATGATGGACAGTTGGTTGATATGAAATATTAATAAATAAATGTATGTTGTCACATGTTCTCCACAGGGGCTGCTAAACAAGCTAGCTAACGTTAGCCAATGTGAACTTTAGCTAGCTAGCTCACTCTGTGGGTCTTTACCAGGTACTACGTGTTAAGGCTTCAGCGAGCAGGAGAACTCTGTCAGCATGGAAGATTTTGACAACACCGTACTGTCAGTGTTGGAGGGTAAGTCATGTTTTTCATTCATATTTGGTGATTATTAAGCAAAGTTAGCATCTGTATTGGTAGCTTTGATCACATTAATGTTGCACACTGTTAGCTGGATGTTGCCTGTCCCTGTATGCAAAAAATGCCTTGCTTAATTGCCGTGGAACAAGTGCCGAACTTTTTTTCTTTTAATAACCTAAACTTTGGGTGGGACAGCAACAAGAAAAAACACTTATTACTGTTATTATTATTAATATTATTTCACCATCGTTGACCATCTACACCAAAATGTACAAGTGACTCCAAAAGATGAGGTCCCTGAGGAAGAGGCAGGGCTCCACGCCACAACGATGGGTGTTAAAGAAGAGTTTCTTCTGCTCAAACAACACAGACAATGACACTGATGGTGACAGAAGTGGTGACACAAGCAGTTCAACCATAATTATTGAGAGCAATGATGACCTCAGCGAGGACAGTTTAAATGGAGGTTTGTGCTAAAAGTGGGAACAATTCTGTCATAGTTCTGATTTGTGTACATCTAAAAACATTTAAACCTGTACTGAGACTATATTTGCCTCTGTCTCATGTGCCAGAGTACATTGTAATGTACACAATGTTGGATAATGACCTGTGTTTTCCTGTTATTTTGCTTATGTGTTTACAAATGATTTCATTATTTTCACCAGGAAAAGCATCTCCACTTAAATCAGCTGACACAGTCATTTTCCACATAATCAATATCAAACACATTTTTAGAATTTCCTAACAATAAGTAAAACATTGAGATGATCAAATGGAATAGGTAGTTGACCATTCCTAAAAACAATCTGAAAGTCCAATAAGAAAACACTGCTCTACTCAAACTGTTATTGTTTTTTAGACTTTAGGTGAAGTGAAGTTTGACCTCTGATAGGTGTACCTTACACTCTTTATGATTACTGTTCTCTGGTTTTGTCAAACCTAGTGGGGGAAGTAAGTAATGACTTTCTAATATAATTGTGCATTCTATTTTATTCATACACATGCCACGAACTATGATTTATCTTCTCTGATGCAAGTGTAATAGTGTTTCCATAGAAACGTCTTTGCCTCACCGTCTTATTTTATAGTCTGAGGATGCAGGTGAGTCACTACAAAACATTGAGCAAAATGTACAAGAATCCCAACACAAAACCCAACCAAGGCGATTTTGCCCAAATTTTGGACCTTGAGTTCAAGGCTAGACGGGCTTTCATTGATGCAGATATTACAAAGGAAGAAGACTGACCTATGAAACTCTTTGATGCATATCCCTGCTTCAAAGACACTGGAAATGTCAGCTTTTTGACACCGTCCTTGGTACTGTGTGTTTTTGTCTGTGCAGTCTGCCCTGTATTAAGCCTGCTCAGTGGTAATAACTGAACAGAATTGTGTCCAAGGCAATGGATGAGCTGCATCGCCAAATTGCAACCCCCAATTTTTATTTTTATTAATAATTTAAAAGGTACAATAAACATTAAACACACCCTTTACAATTACTGTACATGCTTTCTCTTAATTGAATATTAATATTACAAATGCTTTTGGATTTTGCACCATTGTTGTTATTGTTCCCTCGAGACAATTACACTATACCTGTAAGTGTTATATTGTATTACAGTGCATTATTCTAAATGTTAAATTAGGTTCTATTTTTTTCAATGGTTTGTTGTGTCACAGAATTGCATTGTTTTGTCTTGATATATAAAATAAATATGTGCTAGCCACTACATGAATTATAATTAAATTCAGTACATCTACACGTTTGCTATATGTTGTCACCACTAAAATTTAGTATTTTAGTATTTTTGTAACTCAGGCTGATTAAAACCATCCCATCTGAGCTGGGACATGAACTGATCCATTTATTCACACTTTAGTTCTTCTAATGTCTTTAAACACTTTTATTGATACACACAGACCTGGTCAGAGCAGGTTACACTCCCAGTTAGGATCATGGAAAATAACATTTGCTCCATCTCAGTATCTAGTTTAGACTTTTTTTAGACCTGTGTCCTGGGTATGATGGGTTCACGAGGTGAACAGTACTCAGCCATGTTGGGAAGTCCAGAAATCACACAGCATTTCACCCAATCATACTCACTGTGGTTCATGCCAGAAAATACCACAGACCAAGTATTTGTAGTGCAGTCATAGCACTCAACAATTCTGTTTCCTGTGCTACAAGAAACAACAAAGATCTCCTTGTTCATCACTGCAATGTCAAAGTAACTGTGTGTGTGGACCATTTCAGGGACATCGTACCAGGTGTTGGTCACTGGGTCATAAGCCTCAGCAGACCTCAGATCTCTGGACCCATCGCTTCCTCCAACTGCAAAAATGTGGCCCATATATGCAACAACCCCAAGGTCATGGCGAGGTGTTCCCATAGGAGTGATCAGTGTCCACTGGTTGGTGTCTGGGTTGTAATACTCAACAGTATTCAGTGATCTATTACTCCATCCTCCACATATGTAAATCTTGTTGTTCAGTGTGGAGCAGCTGGCCCTGATCCTCTCTTCATTCATTGATGCAATGAACGTCCACTGGTTAATGTTGGGCTGGTAGCGTTCAGCAGTTCTGAGTGAGGTACCATCATCATCCCTGTAGCCCCCCATAGCGTAGATGTATCCCTTTAGCACAGTAACACTCATTAAGTACCGTGGCTCCTGCATTGGTGACATCTGCTGCCAAGTGTGTGTGACTAGGTTATACCTCCACACTCTGATACAGGGGTCGGTCCAACTGAAACCACAACCCACAATGTAGAAGCATCTACCAAGGAAGACAGTGCTGTAGAATAGTAAGTGAGTCATGGAAGCTTCCAGACTGGGATGAATGTGAACTGTGATCCAGCTGTTAGTTCTGTAGTCAAAGGCCTCTATGATCTTAGAAAAGAATCTAAACATCAGTAAGACGGCGTTTGGCAAGCGACGGCAAAACAAGGTGTTGTTGATCCCAGACGCAGAGCAGAGTAACGAAGGTTGAGACATGACTTTAAGGGTATCAGAGACCAAGAGGTGTGACTCAGGGTTTGTTTTTACCACATCATTGTTAAGCACATTGTCCGTGATGTAACTTTTGTCCATCAGACCCAGTCGTACCTTTGGTAACAGAGTAGAAATGGCTCCCTGTCGTTCCTCAGGCATGTGGTTTATCCATCTTAAAACACTTTGATAAACTGTGCTCTCCTGGGTCACAGTAAGGTCATCCTGACCCAGGATATCAGCCAGCTCCTGCTCCGCAAGCTGCAAAAACTCTTCACAGAGTGAAACTTCCTCAAAATTCTCACAGATAAAGTGAAAGGCCTCATACTTCAGTTGAAACAAAATGGGAATATACCAGACTTTAGTAAACTGCCACAGCCCAATGCATTTTTCTGGACAGAGGTGATCCTTCAGAGCTTCAAAGCATGTTTGTTCCAGACTCTTTACATTGAACTGATGCACTTCTATCATTAGATCAAAAATATAACTGTTGTCAGAATGACAGAGATTAAGTAAATTCACTGAGTCCAAGGAGATTGTGGGTTATTGTGTTTCTCTCAGAAGGTTGTCCTTCGTTAAAGAAGTCTCAATGTGCTGCTGAGTCCTTTGATGTGCGACCAGCTCCTGATGATGTCATCAGAAGTGTGTGATGATGTCACAGTGAAATTCACACTGATATTCCTTCTGCTGGCTCCTGATTGGTGGATGGCGTGACAGATTCTGCGTTCTTTGATATGTGTGTGTGTGTTATTAATAATATTTCACCATAGTTGACCATCTACACCAAAATGTACAAGTGACTCCAAAATATGAGGTCCCTGAGGAAGAGGCAGGGCTCCACGCCACAACGATGGGTGTTAAAGAAGTGTTTCTTCTGCTCAAACAACACAGACAATGACACTGATGGTGACAGAAGTGGTGACACAAGCAGTTCAACCATAATTATTGAGAGCAATGATGACCTCAGCGAGGACAGTTTAAATGGAGGTTTGTGCTAAAAGTGGGAACAATTCTGTCATAGTTCTGATTTGTGTACATCTAAAAAAAGTTTAAACCTGTACTGAGACTGTATTTGCCTCTGTCTCATGTGCCAGAGTACATTGTAATGTACACAATGTTGGATAATGACCTTTGTTTTCCTGTTATTTTGCTTATATGTTTACAAATGATTTCATTATTTTCCCCAGGAAAAGCGTCTCCACTTAAATCAGCTGACACAGTCATATTCCACATAATCAATATCAAACATATTTTTATAATTTCCTAAGTAAAACATTGAGATGATCAAATGAAATAGGTAATTGACCATTCCTAAAAAAAATCTGAAAGTCCAATAAGAAAACACTGCTCTACTCAAACTGTTATTGTTTTTTAGACTTTAGGTGAAGTGAAGTTTGACCTCTGATAGGTGTACCTTACACTCTTTATGATTACTGTTTTCTGGTTTTGTCAAACCTAGTGGGGGAAGTAAGTAATGACTTTCTAATATAATTGTGCATTATATTTTATTCATACACAAGCCACTAACTATGATTTATCTTCTCTGATGCTAGTGTAATAGTGTTTCCATGGAAACGTCTTTGCCTCACCGTCTTATTTTATAGTCTGAGGATGCAGGTGAGTCACTACAAAACATTGAGCAAAATGTACAAGAATCCCAACACAAAACCCAACCAAGGCGATTTTGCCCAAATTTTGGACCTTGAGTTCAAGGCTAGACGGGCTTTCATTGATGCAGATATTACAAAGGAAGAAGACTGACCTATGAAACTCTTGATGCATATCCCTGCTTCAAAGACACTGGAAATGTCAGCTTTTTGACTTCCGTCCTCGGTACTCTGGGCTTCTGTCTGTGCAGTCTGCCCTGTATTAAGCCTGCTCAGTGGTAATAACTGAACAGAATTGTGTCCTAGGCAATGGATGAGCTGCATCGCATCATTGGTGGCACCAACCGCAAATACATGGAGGAAATGAAGGGAAGATGGGCAGACTTTTGTGCTAAGGTGCAGTTCTATGGAGTGTGGAAGAAGGTCCTGAAACCCCCTTTTACCTTGGATCTGTGTGGAGGTAAGTTGCTGTTCAATATACCAAATTCATTGTTATGACAGCAATGTTCAAACTATTCCATAAAAGGCCATTTTGGTTCCATAGTGGATTTCACCATCACCCTCTTCAGTGCACTCCCATCATTGTTCCCCTCACCAACTCCACCACCAAAGCTGGAGGGGTGCCAAATTGCAACCCCCAATTTTTTATTAATAATTTAAAAGGTACAATAAACATTAAACACACCCTTTACAATTACTGTACATGTTTTCTCGTAATTTAATATTAATATTACAAATCTGTAACTATACCTGCTAATCTTCTGCCCATATTTTTACTGATTTTATTTTACATCTTGTGCTATTCTATGTAATTCTATGGTGTTGTTTGCATATTGTGTTCTTTGATTTTAAGATTTGTGTTACTGACTAGTAAAACCAAACAGGAAAGTAGAAATGTCCTTGTACTGAAACTTTTATATTTTAACAGTTGATTGCAGTGTTCATTGTTGTTATTGTTCCCTCGAAACAATTACACAATACCTGTAGGTATTATATTGTATATAGTGCATTATTCTAAACGTTAAAATGGATTGCTGTGTCACAGAATTGCATGTTTTGTCTTGATTTTTAAAATAAATACATGCTAACCACTACATTAATTTTAATTGTCTGCTATATGTTGTCACCACTAAAATTTTGTATTTTTTTTTTAGATCATCACCAACTCAGGTTGATCCAGGCTGATTAAAACCATCCCATCTGAGCTGAGACATGAACTGATCCATTTATTCACACATTAGTTCTTCTAATGTCTTTAAAACACATTTATTGATACACACAGACCTGGTCAGAGCAGGTTACACTCCCAGTTAGGATCATGGAAATTACATTTGCTCCATCTCAGTATGATGGGTTCACGAGGGGAACAGTACTCAAGCCATGTTGGGAAGTCCAGAAATCACACAGCATCTCACCCAATCATCATAGTAGTGGTCCTTACCAGAAAATACCACAGACCAAGTATTTGTAGTGTAGTCATAGCACTCAACAATTATTCTTGAGCTACACGAGACAACAAAGATCTTCTTGTTCATCACTGCAATGTCAAAGTAACTGTGTTTGTGGACCATTTCAGGGACATCGTACCAGGTGTTGGTCACTGGGTCATAAGCCTCAGCAGACCTCAGATCTCTGGACCCATCTCTGCCTCCAACTGCATAAATGTGGCCCATATATGCAACGACTCCAAGTTTATACCGAGGTGTTCCCATAGGAGTGATCAGTGTCCACTGGTTGGTGTCTGGGTTGTAATACTCAGCAGTATTCAGTACTCTATAGTTACTCCATCCTCCACATATGTAAATCTTGTTGTTCAGTGTAGTGCAGCTGGCCCTGATCCTCCCTTCATTCATTCATTGATGCAATGAACGTCCACTGGTTGATGTTGGGCTGGTAGCGTTCAGCAGTTCTTCGTGAGGTACCATCATCATCCCTGTAGCCTCCCATAGCGTAGATGCATCCCTTTAGCACAGTAACACTCATTAAGTACCGTGGCTCCTGCATTGGTGACATCTCCTGCCAAGTGTGTGTGACTAGGTTAAACCTCCACACTCTGATACAGGGGTCGGTCCAACTTAAACTACTACCCACAATGTAGAAGCATCTACCAAGGAAGACAGTGCTGTAGAAGAATAAGTGAGTCATGGAATCCTCCAGACTGGGATGAGTGTGAACTGTGATCCAGCTGTTAGTTCTGTAGTCAAAGGCCTCTATAGTCTTAGAATAGAATCTAAACATCAGTTAGACGGCATTTGGCAAACGACGGCAAAACAAGGTGTTGTTGATCCCAGACTCAGAGCAGAATAACGAAGGTTGAGACATGACTTTAAGGGTATCAGAGACCAAGAGGTGGGACTTGGTCTCAGCAGAGCTGAAATCAGCATCCAATGTGAACATTTTTAAATCAAAGTTAAAGACACTTTAACATGAATGTAATTGTCTTGTCATCTGAAATAAAGAATAATAATAAAGGGTAATGTCTGTTTTTCAATACATTAAAATGACAATCCAATACTGTTTTATTCAACAAAGGGGTTGGGACCTTCAACCGCCTGAAATGTCCACAAATAAAATGCAAAGACACTAACATTACATTTGCTATATGTTGTAACAAACATTTAAGCTTTCCATCAGGGCCTTAAAGATTAGAGTACAGGAATTAAAGAGTGACAGAATAAAAAAGTAAGAACAATAACACTTTGAATGTCAGGTTAAAAGAAATTCTAAACATAATCCAGCTGATGCAGACCTAGACACAATTTACCATATGTGGGTCAATGTCATCACAGCAAAATTAATAAAACCATATCATTCACAAGGG